>NW_011888787.1:12558381-12561896 GCF_000151845.1 Pteropus vampyrus | reverse complement strand
TCTCAGAGTCAATACGTGAAATAAAAGACAACTCAAAAAGGGTGAAAGGGTGAATATGGGGAGCTTCTATGAGATAACTTATGTTCTTACTTGCTGTAAAGGGAGAATTATGCAGTGTAGGTAAACCATCTATAAATATCGTTGTCTTTAATCTGGTTATTTTTCTGTTGCTATTTTTGATTTCGTTTGATTCATCTGTTTGTAGGAAACCGTATCTGAAGGGGTTTTGTTTTATCTTCACTCTTCTTGTATCTGGTTAATATTTAAGGAGGATTTCCATAGAGTACGAATGGACACAGACTTCAAAAACTTCCTATCCAATTTAAGCTGCACTGCAGGCTAATGTTTGGATGTTTTATTAGACTGGAGAACAATTGTGAAAAGAGATTAGTCTTAGCTGTGAACCTTCATGATAACACTACTTGACTAGTTAACTTATTAAATAAGTTCACTTCATTTTGTTCAAGGTCAAGGGTCCAGAATGATTCAGTCACTGAAGCTGAAGCCCTTTCTTATTCCCTGAATGGCCCGGGATCCCAAGATACACGCTTTTACAAACACACACTTTTGACTGATGTGGGGCCTTTTGGTTCCTTTTCCCTCTTTGTCATAGGTTTATCTATTTCGAAGCTGCTACCTTCTCCTGGAAGACCTCACACTTACTGAATGAAATCTCACTATAATCCTAAAGTTGTTTTGGGAAAGCACTCTAGATGTAAACTTACATTAACATTGGCCATTATGTGGAACTTTGGACAGGTTAAAATTGATGAATTTAGAGAAAACCTAGAAATTTGATGAAATAGTATTAAATAATTAATCAGCTTTTAAAATTGGAATGGTGAAGCCTCTAAACAAAATGCTTACCCCAAAGTAGTGTTTCTCAAAGACTGAATTGTCCGAACCATGCCATTTTTAATATATGCCTTTCTCTACTCAGCTTTACTTTCAGTAGCCAGTTTTGCTCTTTCTATTCCTTCTGCTTCTTTGGCCTCCTGAATAAACAACCTCTTTTCTCAGGAATTTAAAAATTATGTTGCATGAAATTTTTCTAAAATTAGTCAAACTATCTTCAGAGCTCATACTAGGATTTTCTTTAACTCTGAAGTTAACACATGCAGTCTAATCTCTATTGCTAAATAAAAACACATCATTTTTATGTAGGTGATTAATTATGCACATTTGTTACTTTCTTCTTTTCATAGTGCTATGTGTTTTTATAATATTTTCAATCTGCCAACTTTCATACTCTTATTTATTAGGAAAAAGCTCATAATTATGGCTCTGTGGTTTAAAAATGTCTTAAACAAAGCTTTTGGACACTTTAGTACCATTCTTACTTTACAAGTGTTTATTGATGGATTTATATTAAAAATGAAAATGATAATGCCAATAAATAACTTGCATATTCCTCTGTAGAGTGAATCTCATCCAGAAGTTCAATCAACTTATGTGGCTACTCAAAGATATTGCTTTTATAAAGCTACAAGGTCACTGTAGAAGAAACTGTATAGAAGTTAGGGGAAATGAGTAGCAGATGATTATACTACACAGACTTCTTTGACTTAATCTTGTATAAAGACTTGCAAAGCAGAAAAAGAAATTCTTAGAGACTATCATAAGAATTCCATCATAGATGATCAAAACTTGGCCCATTATACTAAAAAAAAAAAAGAAAATGAAAAAAATCAGAATGTAAGAGCCAAGAGGCTAAGATTTGGTAATCCCAGGATAGTCATCTGATAAACGGATGTTAGCCAAAATGCCCCATGAGACCATCCATCAAAGTAGGAAAACAGTTGCCACAATCTGTAGGACAAAGTTGCATATAATGGCATGGAACATGGACTGGTTGTGGCAAACTTGAAGGTAAATTTTTGTTGTGACTCTAGAACATAAATTGTGTAATGCAACATTGTGATGAAAAGCAATATTCCTAATAAATGATGAAGCCTATAGAGCAGAAATATACTTGATATGGAAGGTATCAAACTTATGATCACATCTAAACAAATTTTTCGTAATATTCTACCAATAAAACAGAAGTTGTAGTTGTCAAAATTTATAACAATGTATATACAATTCATAAACCTGATAAAGAAATTGAACTGCAGCATTTTGGGATGAAGTAACATTGAATGTCAAATAGAAAAAAATGGCTTTAGCAAGTCAGTATGTACTTTTTTCCCTGTCATCATATGTTAAACTTTAGAGATATCTCAGGCTTTGAGGAACTGCTTTATACATCCATCTACTTTATATATTTGGTAATATAAAATTACTTTATACTCATAAAAACAAATGGAGTGATGATGGTTTTTCACGTTTCAATGCCATATTCAAGTTCAGTAAAAGTACTTTTTTAACATTAAATTTGAGGTTAGAAGATTCACACAACTAATTTTTTTTGTCATTTTAAGTACTTGAGCATTTTTATGAGTTGATTTTATTCATAGATAACATGATATATATTTCACAATTTACTTAGCTTATTTTATTATTTCTTAAGCAGAAAAAATTTATGGTACTAGAGATTATGTAAAAGGAAAGCTGTTACTTAGGATACTAAAATAAACTAAAGTTAGGATGCTGGACAGCAATGCCATAGTAAACTCCATAAAACTTTGCTTGATGCCAAGTTGTTTTTATGACCTACACAATATAAGTGTAGGTGTAATGGATTCAAAAGTATATTTAAATTGCTTAGAGAATAACAGAACTGGAGGAAATTTTCTTTGGAAAGCTTTTATAATTCTAGTGAACTTCTCATATTTAATGTGGTTTATTTTCTGAGTGATAAACAATGATCTGGGCTATTTATACTGATGTCTTTTTCTAAATTATAAATTTATTAACTATGCCAATCTATCTTATTTTAATAATATATTTTTAAACCAGTATATTAGCATTTATATCTGCTTTTAAGTGAGAAAGATATTTTAAAATGTTTATTTTACATACAAATTAAACTTAATAAAACAAAATAAATGTAGATTATGTTGTTGTCATACGATGAAACAGGTGATTAAAATGCTTTAGACAATTCCATATGTTAAAAATATATATTGTTAGTACTTAATTTTAACACCATAACAAGGTAAGTTCTGTGATTATCCATCACAGACATTTAAAGTAGATTGACATCTAAATTTGGCTTCACACAACCTCACAAACTGTTTTCAAAGTTCTTCCAAGTATTTTTCCAGAGAATGTTTATTTAAACTTAAACGCAGTGCCTTTAGTTTTAATATTTCCTTCCTGAATCAGGTTAAACATTTTTAAAAGAACTAAACAGAATGTGTGTGTACACATGAGCATATGTTTAATGGTACACATTAATAATTAGTGTTTTTAAAAACTATATTAGTGTTTTTTTTTCCGTTATCCATTATATTCTAAAAATAATCATGTGAGATAATAATAGTAGTTAAGTGATACTGTGATGGTCACCATATTTTTGGGGTGTACCAATAAACTATTAATGTTGAAATGTATACTTGTGTCTTAGATTATTA
>NW_011888787.1:12555269-12558331 GCF_000151845.1 Pteropus vampyrus | reverse complement strand
AAAATGAAAAAAATCAGAATGTAAGAGCCAAGAGGCTAAGATTTGGTAATCCCAGGATAGTCATCTGATAAACGGATGTTAGCCAAAATGCCCCATGAGACCATCCATCAAAGTAGGAAAACAGTTGCCACAATCTGTAGGACAAAGTTGCATATAATGGCATGGAACATGGACTGGTTGTGGCAAACTTGAAGGTAAATTTTTGTTGTGACTCTAGAACATAAATTGTGTAATGCAACATTGTGATGAAAAGCAATATTCCTAATAAATGATGAAGCCTATAGAGCAGAAATATACTTGATATGGAAGGTATCAAACTTATGATCACATCTAAACAAATTTTTCGTAATATTCTACCAATAAAACAGAAGTTGTAGTTGTCAAAATTTATAACAATGTATATACAATTCATAAACCTGATAAAGAAATTGAACTGCAGCATTTTGGGATGAAGTAACATTGAATGTCAAATAGAAAAAAATGGCTTTAGCAAGTCAGTATGTACTTTTTTCCCTGTCATCATATGTTAAACTTTAGAGATATCTCAGGCTTTGAGGAACTGCTTTATACATCCATCTACTTTATATATTTGGTAATATAAAATTACTTTATACTCATAAAAACAAATGGAGTGATGATGGTTTTTCACGTTTCAATGCCATATTCAAGTTCAGTAAAAGTACTTTTTTAACATTAAATTTGAGGTTAGAAGATTCACACAACTAATTTTTTTTGTCATTTTAAGTACTTGAGCATTTTTATGAGTTGATTTTATTCATAGATAACATGATATATATTTCACAATTTACTTAGCTTATTTTATTATTTCTTAAGCAGAAAAAATTTATGGTACTAGAGATTATGTAAAAGGAAAGCTGTTACTTAGGATACTAAAATAAACTAAAGTTAGGATGCTGGACAGCAATGCCATAGTAAACTCCATAAAACTTTGCTTGATGCCAAGTTGTTTTTATGACCTACACAATATAAGTGTAGGTGTAATGGATTCAAAAGTATATTTAAATTGCTTAGAGAATAACAGAACTGGAGGAAATTTTCTTTGGAAAGCTTTTATAATTCTAGTGAACTTCTCATATTTAATGTGGTTTATTTTCTGAGTGATAAACAATGATCTGGGCTATTTATACTGATGTCTTTTTCTAAATTATAAATTTATTAACTATGCCAATCTATCTTATTTTAATAATATATTTTTAAACCAGTATATTAGCATTTATATCTGCTTTTAAGTGAGAAAGATATTTTAAAATGTTTATTTTACATACAAATTAAACTTAATAAAACAAAATAAATGTAGATTATGTTGTTGTCATACGATGAAACAGGTGATTAAAATGCTTTAGACAATTCCATATGTTAAAAATATATATTGTTAGTACTTAATTTTAACACCATAACAAGGTAAGTTCTGTGATTATCCATCACAGACATTTAAAGTAGATTGACATCTAAATTTGGCTTCACACAACCTCACAAACTGTTTTCAAAGTTCTTCCAAGTATTTTTCCAGAGAATGTTTATTTAAACTTAAACGCAGTGCCTTTAGTTTTAATATTTCCTTCCTGAATCAGGTTAAACATTTTTAAAAGAACTAAACAGAATGTGTGTGTACACATGAGCATATGTTTAATGGTACACATTAATAATTAGTGTTTTTAAAAACTATATTAGTGTTTTTTTTTCCGTTATCCATTATATTCTAAAAATAATCATGTGAGATAATAATAGTAGTTAAGTGATACTGTGATGGTCACCATATTTTTGGGGTGTACCAATAAACTATTAATGTTGAAATGTATACTTGTGTCTTAGATTATTAATTTATTTTAAAAGACCCTTAATGCAATGAGAAATTGAACAACTCAGAATAACTTAACTTTGGCAAATGATTAAGTGCCTCCAAATATGACTTTGATGCAGAAACATTAATTAATAAAGCCATACTGAAGGAAATTACATTTCTTATCTTAAAAGAAAAGTGTAGGCGTGGGCTGTTATCTAGACTTTATTTTTTTGTACAACAATTTAGTTTTAAACATTTAAATAAATATTTGGTAGTAAGTAGGATTCAATTAATAGACATAAGTAAAATACTGAGCATCTACTAACATCTATTCTTCAAAAAAATTGTTTAGGTGGGAATATTTCTGTTATTGACATGTTGATTTTGAGTTATACACTTAGTGACTAAGTAATAGTTAGAATACCCAGAGATTTGTTGGAGAGAATAAAAACCTTCATTAGGTATCAGATTTCACTAAATGATGCATTGCCCTCACCATGTAAAACTCATAGACACAGACAACAGTTTAGTCGTTACCAGAGGGAAGGGGTGGAGGGGGGAGGTAGATAAGGGTGAAAGGGGTCAAATATACGGTGACAGAAGGAAATTTAACTTTGGGTGGTGAACACGCAGTGCAATATACATATGCCATATTATTGAATTGTACACTGAAACCTATATAATTTTATTAACCAATGTCGCTCCAGTAAATTTAATAAAAATAAAATAAACTCATCATGTAATCTTGGCAGACATATTGATTCACCTTTTTGGATATAAACATGAGTAACAGTGACAGATTTCATTAACAAAATATATTCTCAAACATTGCTATAAACTATTTTAATATACTTTCACTTTCATTGTATGAAATTGGAATTTATGATGTTATTTTATGTAAAATTTACAATAAAATTTTGGCTATTGAATATTATTTTTAATGTAAAATTTACTATTTATAAATATTAAATCTATTATGTATTTATGCTATATTAACTGTAGTGTATTTGCTATAAAATGATGCCATAAACACTTCTGCTTAAAATTTGACTACATTTGTGTATTTTTGATATATTTCTATAAATTATATTTCTGAGTCAAAGACAGCAATATTTTTAAGTCTGTTCCTACCAGATTTTAAACTTCTTTTTTAGATAAAATATAAAACGTGTGATTCTACCAAAAATTAGGGAACATTTCTTCAAACACACACCACATACATACACTATACACAATACATGTGTATTTAAGTACATCG
>NW_011888787.1:12535595-12555219 GCF_000151845.1 Pteropus vampyrus | reverse complement strand
ATATTAAATCTATTATGTATTTATGCTATATTAACTGTAGTGTATTTGCTATAAAACGATGCCATAAACACTTCTGCTTAAAATTTGACTACATTTGTGTATTTTTGATATATTTCTATAAATTATATTTCCGAGTCAAAGACAGCAATATTTTTAAGTCTGTTCCTACCAGATTTTAAACTTCTTTTTTAGATAAAATATAAAACGTGTGATTCTACCAAAAATTAGGGAACATTTCTTCAAACACACACCACATATATACACTATACACAATACATGTGTATTTAAGTACATCGTTATAGTTATTTTTAAGTTTCTTTATTTCCTTCTTCTTTCTTTAAGATTTTTATTGAAAAACCCAAGGCCTTTCTAAAGTTTATTGGCTTTTGTCGGGTATCTAAATCATAGCAATCCTACTGTTTCTCAAATGTTTAATTTACTTAATAATGCTTTTAGCATTCTTATTCTCTACTTACTGCCTACTGATTTTTGTATATTCTTTTTCTAAATAATTGAGTTTAATCTATATTTAATCGTTTATACTGTATGGTTCTCCTTTATTTTTTCCTCTGTATCATCTTTCCAAAAACAACATTTATATTTATGGATCACTACTTAGTACAGAAAATAACTAACCTACAAGTTGTTATACACAGCATTCTCCATTCTGTTAGTTAATAAGTTCTTTGTTCTGTTATTTTTTATTGACTCAGCAGATGTTTGTGGTAGTGTTTTAGTTTTGATTTTTAATTTTCAAGTGGTTTTAGTGTTGGTTGTGGAGGAGTGGTAGAATTTGCTCAAATGTTTTCATTACCGTCTGGTACTATTGTATTGTGGTGTAAGAATACATTCTATGTAATTTCTAATTTCTGAACCATGCTGAGCTTTTTGGGCTAGTTATATAATAATTAAAAACGTGTTTAGTGAGCACTTAAGAAAAATTTTACTTTCTGTATTTAGTAAAGATCAATTAATTTGTCTTATTCATTTTTAATTCCTCCTTGCCTGGAATAGGGGTCCCCAATCCCAGGGCCACGGACCGGTGGCGGGTCTGTGGCCTGTTAAGAACCTGACCGCACAGCAGGAGGTGAGTGGCAGGCAAGCAAGCCAGTCAGGCTTCTCTGTATTTGCAGCTGCTCCTCAGTGCTAATATCACCGCCTCAGCTCCACCTCAGATCATCAAACATTCGATTCTCATAAGAGAACCAGTCCTCGGTGCCAAAAAAGTTGGGAACTACCTTGGGACATAGGAGGCTATTGATAAATAATTGTTGCCTGAGTGAAGTTTGTACTGAAAATATTACTGTTATTTAAGTTTAGAATATACATGACTGTATATCGAAAATTTATAAGTGGAATAACAGATTTAAATAAAATAGAGAAAAGAAAACTCTGTTAGGAAGAATATGAAAACTAAAGGTTTATTTAATTTTATTAAGAACAAACACAATTAATGTACAATACTTCTACTTTCTCTCATCTCTCTGTTGATAAAAAGTTCATTTACAAGGAAAATTAAAATTGTGATGGTGTCAAGTTTAAATTAACATCTTGGTTGACTATTTGAGGTGTATTTTTTACTTAGAAGGCTTATCTAAAGTTCTTGCACTATAGTTAATTAATTTCCATGACATATTTCTAAATACTTGAAGGTTATCTATTAGTAATTTCAAAATATTAACATAAATCTCTTTATGTTTTTTAATGAAGCATTGTCTACTGTGATTACTAATTTGAAAATCTATTCCTATTTAAACACAACTTCCCTTCTATGATATGTACTCTTTATCTTTTTTATTGTTTATGAGGTAAATTCAACTTTAGTAACTTTTTGAGATGACAGAATATATCAGTGTTGACAGAATTAATAACCAAGATGTTTGGGTATAGGACAAAAAGTTTACTAGAAGTAATAGAAGTTTCTAATTCTCTGTTGAAATCTGTGACATTAAATATTTGCCAAAGCAACTGTCTGTGCTTATATAAACATGGCAAAATGACTTCAATGTAGGTTTAATAAGAAAAAACAAAGGATAAACAAAATTAAGAATACTTTAAAGATTCTTTTCATAATTTTTTATCAATAAGTTAACATCAGATATTTTTTCAAATATAAAATATGAATATACATATGTATATATGTATAAGTAGATTATAAAATATATAATATTACTTACTTGAAAAACATCCTTTTCAAAGTCAACATCTAGTAAAATAATCACTGAATGTTTTATTTGTGAATCACATTTGTCAAAGTTTATTTAATTTATGAAAGAAACATACTACTAACAAAATATTTACTACTAACAAAATATTTAAAACTGGAAAATGTAGGCAAGTACATGGTTCTATTTACCTTCTGTAAACCTCAGTTTCCCCAGCGGGGATAGAACCCCACCCAATAACAATTGAGAAAAGCAAGCAGCCTTCTGGTCTCAGAAGTGGATCTATTATTGTATAAAGAGATGATTGTATTCAGAGTTTAACCTACCCAGAGACAAACCCTCCATAAGGGCCCGAAGTACAACTTTTACAACTGCTTTCCTTGTGCAAGTACCAAGGTAATTCAAGAAAAGTAAGTCCAATATGCTTTATTGAAAAATCTAGAGGAAATGCTGACTGGCTCTGCCATGTAAAGAGCACGAAGTCATCATTGCTCTCCTAACAATAAAAAAAAAAAGGTTGAAGGAACGGAAATCAGTTGAATTTCTTTTTTAACCCATCATAGATTAAAGGTCACAGAGTAAAGTCACCTTGAAATCTGGAGAAATAGGCAGAGAACTAGAATTTAGATCACTTTACCCAGAGCAAAAGTTCCGCTGGAGTCATAAACGGTAGGAACACTGAAATAGTAATATGGACAAATCAATGGAGGCTGTGTGTGGACCAAGGTGAAGGTGAGAATCTCCTTGAGGCCAAGGTCTTAGGGAGGGTCTTGCTTTATGGATTTTACCTCCATGAACCTCACAGGTTTACATTGTGTGGAGCCAAAACAAAAATTACTTTTTATCTCTGGCAGTGGAGTGGCAAATGAATCATTTTGAAATAAATTCAGAACGTTTTTCATAATAAAGGTCACCTCTCTTGGGAAAAATATCTTCTAGAGAAAGAGCATTTCCCTGACTCCAACCCCCTCTAGCCTTCCTGTTTCTCCTAAGTTAGGGGGAAAAAAATCAAAGAAACTAGCTGAAGGTAACAAGCCAGGTGCACAGACAAACAAAGACTGAAAAAAGATTATAGAATACTTCCCCACCTCACTTCTTACCACCACATTAACAGGACTCTGGTATAATAATAGTAGATTACATCGAAAAGAGCTGCAAGGCTCAGTTTCTATTTAAAAAAGAGTTCTCAGGAAAACCAAAAGACAACATGGAAGACAAAAAACAAGGACCCTGGGAGAAAATGAAGCCCCTGGCACCTACAGCTGGAGCAACCATTAAACATAGCCCAACTGCCAGCTGAATTAACACAAACCTCAAAGTAAAGGCTACTTACCTCAGCTTCTATTAGCTGATATATAACTCCCACCTTTCAATTCAAAAATTTCAAGCCATGCTGAAAAGCTAGAAGAAAATGAAGAAGGCCCAAAGTAAGCATCAGAACTGAACTCAGATATGACAGATTTTGTAATCGTTAGGGTGTTTAAAATAACTATGATTAATATATTAAGGTCTCCAATGGAAAAAGTAGGCAACATGCAAGAAAACATGGGTCATGTAAGCAGAGGATTTTTACTAAACACATTGCAAATCGATATTAAAAATATAAATTTTAGATGTTATATTGAGTTATGAAAAAATTGCAGTACTCAATTTGAAATTATAATGAATATAATCAAAACGATGAAAATAATGTTTATTGCTTTAACGAACTAGTGAAATGACTCAAGCAGATTGGGGAATGACAGCAGCTGTAGTATAAGAGCTATCTCCTCATCTACTGATAGGACAAAGTCAGTATATTATGTTTAACATGTCTTTTATGTCTTAGATAATATGACGTTATCAGGCCAGATGCATAGGTTAATAATTCTGGGGAGTTTAAATGGGCTATGTTGTGTGTGTGTGTGTGTGTGTGTGTGTGTGTGTGTGTGTGTATTTTTCAATTCCTTTCTAATTCACATACTTTCTATCACCATAACAAATAATGTTCCACAATAAATATTTTTGGTAATTTTCTGCAGATACAGAGGGAATAGCTTTTGAGGTTTCTTGTTGGGCAAGTCGCATCTGGTGCTCTTTTCGTTTCTGTGGACTGTGAACATTTTATGAGTTACAGCACCTGTCAATTATCACTGTAAAATCCACAGATGGTTTCTGGTATTTCATGCATGTTGCTGCCAAGGATATGCTTTAAATTAATATATTAATATATTAAATGTATATACACCCTCTTCACCATGCTCCCTCCGAAAGAAAACTATTACTTCAATTGTATATGTAACTGAAAGTGAAAGATGTCAGTGCTGACTCTCCAACACAAGAGAATATACAAAGCCCTAAGAAAAAAAGTAAAGGCCAAGAAAAAATGCTAGAGAAGGTGTCACAAATTATAAATAGATGATCATATAATTTATCATCTTAACTGAGATGTGTTTGAGAGGAAAACAGAATGCCATTAATTATTATGCCAGCCAACAGACATAAATTGGGACTATCTTGCCAGCCTAATTTTAAAATGTAGTAGAGGAGGCATTGTATAGTATTAAGAGACTAAGGCCAGTGATAAGAAGTTGAGTGAATATCAAATGCTTGTGGTCTCCTTACTTATTCATGTCTTAAATACATTTAGGGTTATTAAGACATATGAATATATGCTTGCAGTGAGAATTTAATGTTTTCTTCTCTGGCATCTATATGCCTTATTTCCATAAGAGCCTTATATTTTGTTTGTTTAACAATGACTTCATCCAAATAATCTGGTAGAGCTTCACTCTAAATTTTTAGAGGCTAAAGTTGTTTGAAATAGCAGAAACATTATGCACTAGAATAATTTCTATTTCAATGTTTTTTTGTTTGTTTGTTTATACCTTACTGGAGAAATGGCAGGTAAAACGTTTTGCTCATTATTAAGTGAATAAATAAGGAAAGGAGAGGGTCGGTAGGGAACTTTGAAGATATCCAATCCAATTTATTTATTTATTTTTTTACAAAGTCCCTCTCATTTCTACCAACTGACCATCTATTCATGTGTAGTTCAGTATTCTGATGATATGGGACACCATGAGGACAATAAACTCCCAAATTATTTTGTTTTCTTCAACTGAAAAGTGCTGAGAACTTGGATACTGTTATTTATGCCTGTAACTCTCACTGAGACACAGAAATTAACATCAAGCTCATATCTATGTCAAGTTTGATTTAAATCTCTTTTGTAATACTTTTTCTTATTCTTGATGTTCAACATAATATCCTGCTCGAATTGACTTCTTGTCATAAATTATGCAAGAAAACATGGATCAGTTTAAAATGCATTGCATTTTATGGATAAAAATAAATAAATTACCCATTTACTACTAGGCAAGAAGTTCATGATTATATCAGTTGGTGACATAAAATACAGCCTAAAATTCTTGTTCCGTCAACTTTAACTTCCACTATTTAACACAGTATGTGATTATATTTTCTAAAAGTCTTAACTGTATCACTTTTTGTTCAGTTGTTAATATTATTTTCTAGCTCATGCACTTCACAATGCTTATCTTTATGAAAATAATAAATATGTGAAATTTGTACTTGTAATTTTTTGATAGAATTAACTGTTAAAGATAACTGCCATAAAGAATTATGGACTAAATCAAGCATGCTAAAAATACCGTTTTTATTCTGAGGTTATGAATACACATGTCAAAACAACTGGCTGAAAATGTGAAGTACGCAGTCAATCAACCAGTTATGTTGTCTACATGATGCCAAACAGCCGGCTTGATTGATATTTGTTCCTAACCGAATAAATTGACTCTATAGAGCCATTGAAGTTATCTTTATAAAGAACAAAGTTGATCATGTCATATCTCTGCTTAAAAATCTGTCCATAACTTAAAGGATAAAATCCAAAATCATAGCTTGACAAAAAAAAAAAAAGACCTTTCATGATCTCTCCACAATTTGCTTTTCTAACTCTGTCTTCTGTCAACCTTTTCACCTTCCCTAACCATTGTGCTATTGAAGATTATGCTTTCACTCTGACGATTCGGACACTTTCATCATTGTCTTCTGTGGACTTTTCCTATGCCAGCATGCTCCCTCCATTACCGGCTCTGCCCACTGGCTTGGCTTTTCCCCTAGAAATTCTTTTATCACTCTTTAAATCAAAGCCGAAAGGTCACATTGTCAGTTTACCTTACCTTGCACCCCTGCCTCTGCTCAGTCCTATTTGCTCTCATAAAATTTTTATTTGGAACATAGTAAATAAATGATTAATGTTAGTTGGATGAATATATGAATGAATAAGTTAATAACTTGTCCAGTAATTTACTTTTTAGTATCTGAGTCAACATTCCTAAGATTAATTATATGTTCATTGGGCCCCTTTCATTTCATTTCATTTGGAAATGTGACATACACTTTCAGTTTTGTGAGGGAGATGGAATTGTGATTCAAGTGAAAGCCTCTACAAAGAAGTCAGGAGTATTATGAAAAGTAATCTGGAAACCAGGCTTATTGCCATATTTATTATTTTTGTTAATGAGCATTTTTACTTACATCTTCATAAGCTTTAACGTACCTTTAACGCGTTTCTTCTTGAGTCTTGTTTCATCATCCTCATTTTTCTTCCACAGTAATTCTA
This sequence comes from Pteropus vampyrus, assembly GCF_000151845.1. Lineage (NCBI taxonomy): Eukaryota > Metazoa > Chordata > Mammalia > Chiroptera > Pteropodidae > Pteropus > Pteropus vampyrus. Next base: position 12,548,427 of record NW_011888787.1, on the reverse strand, counting down.
GTGCATAAATGGCATATGGAGTACCAGACATAGTTCAGTGTGTTGAAGTTTAAGAGGATGGAGAACAAGTTAATTTCATATATTTTTTCCCCTCTTGGGTTTAGAATTATTTTTCACTGGGACCTGAAGCACCAAAGTCTCCTAATTTCCTCCTGTTTCATTGGCCGCTCTTTAAATTCTCCTTTGGGACTTTCTCCTCATTACTCATACCTTTTAACACAGGTATGTCCTAGGGCTTAGTCCTTGGACCTTCATATTCACACTCACTCTCTTGGATCACATCCAGTCTCATAGCTTGTTAAATAAAATATTAGGTACTGATAGCTCCAAAATTTATGCCTTCGGCCTATATTTCTCCCTGAACCTCAGTACCCACTGCATACACTACATCACTACTCATATGAACAGTAGAAATTTTAAAGTCAACTTTAAAACTGAAATTCAAAACAACCTTTAGTTGTTTCTCCTCCTAAATGCCTGTGCTCTTTTCCACCTTAATTAATGGTGGTGCCAGTCTTCTAATTGCTTAAGAGAAGTAAGTAAATGAGTGAATGAAAAGAGATTAGATAGATAGATGATAGGTAGGTAGATATATGATAGATGACAGGTGATAGATGATAGATAGATAGATAGATAGATAGATAGATAGATAGATAGATAGGTAATAGATAGATGATAAACAGTCAGAATTAGAAACATTCTTAAATTTCTTATATTCTGTCAGCACCGAGCTGATCGAGAAGGGAAGGTTTTGGTGGTGAGACGCCCAGTTGGAAGAATGTACGAGGGGCTGACATGAGAATGAAATGGTAGGTGCCAACTTTATTGCAGGGAGCGCACTTCTGTTATGGGAGTGTGATTCCGTTGCGGGGAACACACTCTGCTTCATTAGGGGACCACATGGGCTCCACATATATCAGAGTACAGTAGGGGCATTCTGTCACACATGCATAATGCAGTAAGCTGAGTTATGTCTATATATGTTAGGTGCAGGCGCCCTACTATACTAATGTAACAGTCTAAATCCGGGGTCCTATCCTCGCCCCGAGCCTGGATCACAGCTAGACCTGGGACCAGCCAGGCCTGGGGCCCACGTATCCCATACATGATTCATTGAAACATATCTAATATAATACCACTTTATACCATCACTATATGGACCTTTACCCTGGGGATGAAGACATCATCCTCTGTTAGCTATATTCTTTCAATACCTTTTTAACTGGTTTCTGTGCTTCCACTTTTACACTTCTATAGTCTGTTCTCAACTTAGCAATGAAACTATTCCTTTTGAAACACAAAATCAAATCATGTCACTCTTAGTTCCTTTAGTTGTTCCCCAGCATCATTCAAAGTGAAAACCACTGCACATACTATCATCTCCTTGGATCTCCATTATCTGACCCCCGCCCCCACCACCAATTTCCTCTCTGACCTCTTACCCTTCTTATCCACTTTGTAAGCTCCGCTCCAGGTACATTGCCCACCGTGCTGTACTCTGATATTCTAGCCAGGATCCTGACTTAAAACCTTTCTACTTGCTATTTTTCCTACCTAGAAAGCTCTTCCTCCAGATATACAAATTGCTTGCTCTCATACCATTTTCTAGTTTTTGCTCAAATATTGCATTCTCAATGGGACCTTTTCTGGCCATGCTGTCTATAAAAACAACCCCTTAACCCTCGTCTGCATATTCATCTTCCATGTCTTACGTTTATTGCTGGCTCCCATCTCCTCCTAATATCTTATATAATTCTCTTATTGAGTTTATCATCTGTCACTCTCCAGTAGAAAGTAAGTTCCACGAATTAAATTATTTTTGTCTGTTTTGCTACAAATCAGTCATATTTGTTTTTCCTACAAAAGTTGAACTAGAATATGTGAAGTAGAAAATATAATCTTTAGCTAAATAGACTTCAATTCCAAACCCCAGCATTTAAGCCTAAACCAAAATTGCCAGCTTCCCTTGAAGGAAAATAATATCAAAATTACTACATGTGAAATATACCAGAACTCATTCCTTTAACAGGTAGATTTGAAAATCTAAGGGAAAAAAAAAAAAAGGGCACATGCTCATTTCCTTCTGAACATGTCATTTCTTCTATCTAATAGAGAACCTGGAAGTATTCCTGCTACATATTTTTTTAAAAAATACATCTCTTCATAGAAATTCACAAAGTGAAAAATCAGTGCTTCTCTCTAAGAGATTTGACCATAAAAAAGTGTAAGGTAAATTTGTCAATTTTCAATTATTTCATGCCTGAAAACACAGCACTTTGGTGTTTTCAAAGAAGCAGGGTCATGGGAACGTGATGGCACATTGGTTTATCAAGCATGCATTACTCGTATTAGTGATTTCCACATGGGCCTTGTTGCCTCGTGGGAGGGAACAAATTCCTCTTTGAGACAGGAATTTCCCCCTTGCCGCAACTTATTTTGTATCTCTGGTCCTAGCCACCAAATCATAGTAACCATGTCTGTTCCTCAATATTGTCAATCACAAATGTTTCCTCACATTTTCAAAAACCTCCTCGGTGGGCAGTGAAATACTGATTGTCTAAATAAAGCTTTTAAGAATATTACCTCAGAATGACATGTCTATTTAAATAAATCAGTAATGTCAGTTTGCCTCATCAGCAGGTACTACCAGAAAATAATTTGTTATTTTACTGCTTTGAGGTTGATCTGAGTCGATTGCCCTAACAATTCTTGATATGGCTGTACACATTCATCTTAGGGTTTCAAGGAATTTCACTCACACCACAAGCTGTTTAATCAGAACTCTTATAATTATGCTTTGACAAAGCTATTTAGTAGAAAAAAAAAGTCTTGGGATTCTCTAATGTTTGATAGTCAAAATCGGCATGCAATATAATAGGTTAAGTCATTTCAAAGACAGTATATACTTAGAGCATATGCTTACTCATTAACAAAGAAAATAGGCTGCTCCCAAGATTTTATAGCAGGGATAAAAATTAGGAAGCCAAGTAAAGAAAGGTAATTAAAAATAGCAGGAGTTAATCATCCAGAAAAATTATTCATGATATATTCGAGAGAAGTATTAGAAATTTAGTATTCATATTCAGGTAGGCCAGAAAAGGATGGAGAAAAGTAATTAATGATAGTATTGTTTTTCAGCAAAAAGGGCTTCTTAATAGCAGTACAGACCTTATTAGACTTACTTTCAGTTACTTAAGAAGAAAAAATTTTCAAGGAAAATGTTTCATAAATCGGTAATACATAAAATGTTACCATTAATATAATATTATGCTATGCTATTAAGAATACGTGAACATATTTTGTATTAATTTAAACTTTTTAAAAACAGTGAAATAGTTAACAGAACCCTCATATTTTTCAGGAATCAAATTTCAACTGAACAGAACTCAAAAGTTTAAGTATTGTAATAGAACACAGCATCATCTACTATCTTGGATATTAAGAATTTGTTTAGACAGTAAAATATTTGTGATAAAGTAAAGCAGCAATGTTTCAAATTATTCTATAAGATGGGCTCCTGAGTTGGTGTTGGGTGCTTATAAGCATGAAAATATACATGCATTTTGCTTTTCTCTTGTTAATACTTGAAGGTATTGACATAAATCCATATTAAGAATTAAGATAGCCAAAGGAGGTGTTGATAAAGAATGAACTTAATTCTGCTGTGGCCAAGATGTAGTAACAGGGTCGAGATTTATCCCCCTATCTGAAAACAAACAAATGAACAAACAAACATACAAACCAAGATAAAATATATATATCAAAACTTGGAATTTTTTTTTTTTTTGTAAAGGTCCAAATGGAAAATATTTTCAGCTTTGCGAGAGATGAAATTTCTGTTAAAGCTATTCAACTCTGCTATTATATCTCAAAGTTGGTCATAGGCTTTATGGAAATGAATGAGCATAAATCAATTTATCCTGTTGCCATAGCTTGCTGTCCCATGGAATATATGAAGCAGTGGTTTTCAAAATATTGAAAACCAAACAACGAAAGATAGTCATTCCTGAGAGATGGGAAACAAAAAAAGTATATTTTATAATTTCCCCAGCTTACCACCTTTTCCTGGTCATAGTGGAGTGGAGGAGAATCCGGATAGGAATCCGATGAGCTCTTAAATTGAAGGTACAGAGTGAATTATCCAGAGAAACCAAGCAGAGTTTGGAGAACAGGATACTGGAGAGAGGAGAGCTAGATCGAGAAGAACACTGGAAATCTGCAGACTGCCCTACTCCAGTAATTCACAGTGCTGATCACACATACATGTGAGGAAACTACTTGATGCCAAAGCAGGGAGGACCAGAGCCCACTTAAAGCTAGAGATAGTACCTGTTTTCCCAAGACAGAAAGGCAAGGTTATAATTAAAGGATATTCAATAGAGTACTCAAAAGGATTTTGCCTTCATAGTGGGAAATAATTAGCTCTAGGCTGAATGCTAACAAAGGAAGGGCTAAAAGCAAGATCCAAAAGAACCCATTTTCCAAGTAACTTATCTGCAACCCAGATCATAGCTCAAAAATGTGAATGGAGATACAAAACATATCCAGAATCCAAAAGTAAAATTCTCTATGTCTGGTATTCCATCACATTTTACTAGGTATACAGAGAAGCAGGAAAGTGGAATCCATAATTAGCATAATATAAAGCCATAAAAACAAACTTAAAAACGGCACAGATATTAGAATTAGCAGGTAAGAGCATTAAAAAAGTTCTTGCATTTCATATATTCAGAAAGGCAGAGAATACATTAAACATGTTAAGGAGAGGCAAAGAAGTTTTCAAAAAGATTCAAATCAAACTTTGTGTTAGTTATCTGCTGAATATAATATGGAATTTATAGGCCCCTTGTTTTTGAAACCTGGGAAGTTTAGGAATAAAATGATCTCATTTTATCATTTTATATATCAACGATGATATATAGGATGGATAGAGATGATAGAAATATGATTTTATTTCCCTCTGTTCACAACTTGAATTTTGTTATTGTTTTAAAAGTTAATAGAAGTGAAGGAATACCCAATTCATAGGAATATGAAGACATTAGGTATGTATTATAATAGTTTGTTTTCAGAAATAAAAGAAAATAGTGGACCTTATAAGAGACTAATAAAGAAGTAGGCAATTACTCAGTCCTCAATTTATTTGTAGAATTTAGGTGGGGTTTTTTTTGTTTGTTTTTTGTTTTTTTCGAAAGAGGAAGAATTTAGAACATGGGTTGACAAACTATAGTTTGCAGGACAAATATGGTCAACCTCATATTTTTGAAAATAAAACTTTATTGGACAACATTTATTTACATATTGCCTGTGGCTCCTCTCATGCTACAGAGGTTAATTGTGGCAGAGACTGTATGGCACGCAAAGCCTAAAATATTTACTGTCCAACCTTTACGTAAAGAATTTGCTGACCAGTAGTTTAGAACCTTTAAACTATTTTTTTTATTATTTCTCTCTCTTAAAAAAAAGATACAAAGTCATCATAAAATGCCAAGAATTACAGAGAATATAAACTAAACAAAATTTTAGACCTTTTAAGTTATTTGAATTCCCTGGCTATTCGGAAAATTTCATATGAAAATTGTGTTACTCTAAGCCAGTGGGTCTCAACCTTGGCGATACATTAGAATACCTGGAGAACTTTTAACAATTCCAATTTTCAAGCCATACCTCAAACTAACTAAAAGAGAATGAGCATTATATTTAATGCTCCCGAGATGATTGCAATGTGAAGCTAATGTTAGGAAACACTTCTGTAGGCAGAACTGACCTCTTTGCTCCGCCTGTAATGTTTTGGTCAAGTAAAGGCAAAAGGCATAGCTAAAAATGTGGCAACAAAGAGACTTAATATGCTTCCAACGGCTCTTATATTTAGGTGATATTGTATTTTAAATCAATAAATACAAAACAGAAGTAAAACGACACAGAAAAATATGATGAAAAGTAATCCTTCAAATTATAGAGCTTGAGTTTGAAAAAGAAACTTTGAGGGTGTATAAAAAAAGTGCAAGCAAACACGTTTTTTTACGCTAATATTGTTTTACGTTAATAATGTTTATTTAGGTAGGATTCTCAAAATTATTACTCTTTCAGCTTAATTTAACTCAGTATGGAAAGCAATCTTTACAAACCTCTCTGTAATATAAATTGACACAGAGAAAGCAACAGTATTTTCCTATTTTTATTTCATTCTTTTAGCTCAAGATCGTATTAAAACAAAGGTATAAAAGCAGCAAACCCCGAATTGTCAAGATAAAAAGAAACTCCTCGGCACCTCTATGAAAAGATGAAAGTTCAGACGAAAATAATTGTCTTTCTAACTTCATGGAAATCAGAGAAGGCAGTAAGTGTTAATTATAAAATTATATTCTGACAACTAGATGAAAATCAGACCATAAATTTTGAATAAAAATTGCTTAGGGGTTTATTAATAGAGAAACAGAATTGAGATCTGAAAGGAAAAAATTATATTATGTATCTCTAATGAAGAAAGCATATGCTTTATTGCCTCCTTGTTGTTCTCAGAAAATAACAAACTGCAGGAATAAATTTAGAAAATAATAAACTGCAGAAAAAAATATATCAGGTTGAGGCTAGAATAGTACTCTTTGAGGGCCTTATGAAAGTGAGGGTCTTATGAAACATATACTTAAAAAGTGAAAAATTGTAATTAATACCAGAATTTCTTTTTCTGAACCTCAAGAAGAAATAAGATATTGCCAAATCAAATTGGTTCCAGGGGATATTATAAAGAGCGGACAATAGGATGAGGATTCAAAGACTTAAAACAAATAATAATATTAATGATATTAATGCTAATTATCACATTATTAATAAAAAGAAACCAATAATAGATAGTTTCTTAAGTATAATTTCACAAAAAATTGTTCTTGAAATTGAATTAAATAATAAAGAAAAATCAATATTGACAAAGTTTGTAGCCAAAGTCGATTTACTTATGAGACCCATGAGAGAGTAGGAGGAATGTAACTTTGTACCCTAAAGGACATCATAACTTTTTATAGTTTATTTAATTATTTTGGGTAAATGCTCTTTTATGATTTATCCCTACACTTTTTTCTGAGTTCAAACAAATTTTATATGAATTTTCTCAACTTGAGTGAGAGGCATTTGGTCTTGTGCTCAATCTTTCTCATATTCACTGGATTCCTTGAATTGTTTTCCTCATCTGTTCCTTGAGAATCTGGGGTATTCTTAGTACATGTGCATATGCAATGTTCACAGACAGGTAACTCACAGTCTCTCTTCTCACGTGATCATTTTCTACTCAGAGACATAGAGAAAATGCTTCAAAGTCAAAACTGCCAGAGCTTACTGAAGATAAGTTACCTATGCTGCTTAGTAATATTATAAACTGGCAGAGAGCTTAACAAGAATCTATTGTTTCATGGGTTTTGTGAGTAGAAGTACAAGCACATGTTAGTTGAACCCTCTGCTTAGGGTCTCATAATGGGGCAATTGAGATGTTAGGACTGGTTTTATCTGAGACTTGACTGGAAACAGACCTGCTTTCAAGTTCACTCAAGTTCTTGGCTGAATTCAATTTATCATTTATAACAGTAACAACAATAATAAATATCTTAATAAAATAACAGTAGAGAGCAACTTAATTTTTAACAATGAAGTTCCAAAAAATTATTTATTAAACATATGCCACCTGATTGGGAATTATTAGAAACATTCTCTTATATTAGAAATGAATAAATAAAATCACGAATGACCATTAACACTTTTTTAAAATTAAACTGCTGCAGTAAAAGGAGACAATAATAGAAGCTTTAAAATTGGAAATGAAGAAATAAAACTGCTATTATTCTCATATAGTATGATTGCCTACATAAAACAACAACAAAAAAACTATTTATGGACAAACCGTTTGAATTACTTAAAAACTTTAAAAATTTGCCGGATATGAAAACATCAACATATAACAATAGATTACAATTTTAACACTAGCAATATGAAATTAGAATACAATTTCAAAAAGGTACTGTGTATCTCAGCAGCAGAAAAGCAAAGTAACTGGGAAAAAATTACAAAGTTATGTTAAAACATTCTCAGAATTCCTCACTGGGATTCATAAGTTTTTATAAGTCAAATTTTTTGTTTGTTTGTTTTGTTTTGTGTTTTAATATGACTGCAGACCAGGAACAAAGAGGAGATTCCCACTTCCGGGGCCCAAAGAATTTTATTATCTAGTTCTCTCATTTATTCAAGTATCATAACATATTTTTGACCATCAATAAGTGAATACCACATTTTTCTGACTATATTGAGGAGCATCTTAAATTCTCTTTCTAAATTAGTGTCATGTTTTTTTATTTACATATAATTACTGTAAAACGATACACACTTTTCTAAGCTTTGCAAATAATTATGCTTTCTATAATAGGCATGGAAATGATGCATACATTTAGTAATCATAGCTAAATCTTTATAATTGTAAGTGACAGATGTCTGCAGCTTGCAGTCATTTTAACTTGACATTTTTGATTATTATAGCCATATTGATGAAAGAAGATTAAGGAGTTCTCAGATGCCAAATTCCATTATTTCAACTTTATGTGTAGCTGTCAGGGTCTAATAATTCCAAAAGGAGATAACTGTTCTTTAGTAAAAATGCATAGGGAAGGTCTTCATGGCAATGTGAAATGGAATATAATCTCTCAAAATACAAAAAAAAAAAAAAAATGCATGTAAGTCTATTTTTTAACTTTCAATTCTCCCTGAAAATGGTACTGTGAACTTAAAATGAAGCAATAATCAACAAGTAAGATGATATTACTTAGTAAATTTTAACAATGCAATGATTTGCCCTAAATTTCTTAATAAATGTTTGACTTGGGGTATATGATCAAGGTTAGAGATATTAGCTTTTCTGAATTTGTAGACATTACTATCCTGTATATTTTTTTCCTTTTGTTTAAAATTTCACTCAATCATTTTCAGCCCAGGCCTTTTCAATTCATATTTGAAGGGAAACGATTCATAGAGTATCACATTTGGGTCCTTGACACTTGCACAGAAACATTGTTTGTACCACAGCATATTTCTAACCTGTTGAAGATTATTATGAATTGCCTCTCTTAAAAATTAAAAAAAAAAGAACTCTAAATTTTTCCAGTTTCTTTTTTTTGTTGTTCTCAAATGTGTTATGTTTCGAATAGGGAGATAAACCTAAAAAGAAAATCAATTTTTTCTCTTTATTACTGAGCAGATTAAAAAATTCACATGAAATGTTACTAATATTAAATATAAAATGAGATGTGATTAGGGTTGGGAGGTAATAATTCATTATTTTTAAATATATTTAAAAAATTTAGCATCATCTTCCAATTTCTGTTTGATACTTTCCCTATGATTTCCTTCTAAATATTTTTTAGAAACCACAGTGTCTCACAAACTGTCAATGATCAACCAAGCCTAGTATTTCTTTCTCTGTTCTTGACCTACCTGCTACATTTTTGAAACATACTTTTGAGATATAATAGACATACTATAAATTGTGTGTGGTTAAAGGATAAAATCTGATAAATTTTGACATATGCATACACAAGTAAAATCATCACCATAAGCTAGATAATGACTATACTTCTCACTCTCAAAAGTTGCCTTGGGACTCTTTGTGATACCAACTCTCCCAACCCTCTCCAAGTTTTCTCTCCAGATAACCCTTGACCACTTTTCTGTTTCTACACATTAGTTTGCATTTCCTAAAATTTTCTGTAAGTGAAATTAAACTTAAGGTATTATTTTAACCCATGATGTTTAAACCAGTATATATTAGTGATAAAGATGTTAGAAACAGGTTGCATTTGGGTGGTCAGATTAGGCTTCACTGAGAATGGAATATTGAGTAAAGACTTGGAATGGTGAAGGTATGAGCTATCTATAGATCTGTGGAAAGAATAACGGCTTGGTAAATGCAAACACTCTGAGGCATGCTTCAGATGTTTTTGGAGGAGGAAGGAGGCCAGTGAGGTTGTAACAAAATGAATGACGTGGAGGATAATGTGTGATAAAGTCAGAGATATAAAATGGTGTCTTAGGTTCCTGTGACTGCTGTAACAAAGGGCCCAAAGTAGGTGGCTTAAACAATAGATATTTATTGTCTCATAGTTCTAGAGACTAGAAGTCCAAGATCAAGGTGTCAACAGGGTTGGTTCCTTCTGACAATTGTGAGGGAAAGATCAATGTACTCCTTACCTAGCTTCTGGTCATTTGCAGCAATGTTTGATATCTCTTAGCTAGTAGAATCATCACCTCAATCTCTGCTTTAATCTTCAAATGGTATTATGTATGGTGTGTATGTGTGAGAGTGTATGTGTGTGTATGTGTGTGTGTAAGTGTGTGTGTGTCTCTGTCAAAATGTTGTCTTATAATGATACCAGTCATATTGATTTAAGGACCAACAGTACTCCAGTGCTACTTCATTCTTGGTTAACTAATTACAACTGAGGTACTTGCTACAAGGTAGGACTTTAACATATGAATTTTTCAGGGACATCATGCAACCCATAATAATAATTCAGCCTTAAAATGATGTAAACATATAGAGAAGAAATAATGTTTAAACTAAACAAATTATTTTAGAAAATAAAGAAAAAAGGCAACAATTCTTTATTTTATGAGAACATTATAAGCCCAGCACCAAAATCAGACAAACGTATTGCCAGAAAGGAAAATTATGGGCCATAACCTCTCATGAAAACAGAAACATCCTTAAATAAATTTTATCAAAGAGAATCCAGGAAAGGATAATATATCAGGAAGGATAATATATCAGGAACAAATTGAATTTGTTCTAGGGATGCAAGTTTGATTTGACACTAATGAATAAATCATGGTAGTTGATCAAAGTAATAGAGAAAAGGAGAAAAATGTGAATATTTTAATAAATCAAGTAAAACTCGGATAAAATTTAGCAAACTTACATTTAAAAAGTCATTTAGAAAAGTACAGATTGATTAAATTTCTTCATTCTGATAAAGGACACAATCACTGTGTAAAGATACTTAATAGTGAGACATCGAAACATACTTAATAACGAGGCATTGCACTCTCTGTCACAAAGATTAGAAATAAGGCTAGGATGCACACTCTTAAATTTCTGTTCATCAGAGAACTGGAAGTCTAGACCAATACAACACAGCAAAAAAATAAATAAAGTAAAATGTGTAATGATCTGAAAAGCAGCAAAGCTTTCATCTACATAAAGATTTGTATGTGATATTTAGAGCAACTTTGTTAATAATATTGCCAATCTGTAAATTATTTAAATGTCCATCAACAAGAGAATATTAACCAAATTGTGGCATTTATTCAATGGAATATTTTTGGTCAGTAAAAACATCAAACTACTATGAACAATACAGATATATCATCTACACATCATTCTTAGACAAAGATACTGGACATAAAGTGCAACATAAGTCATAATTTTATTAATGTTAAGTTCATGACTTAAAAAAAAAATAGTCCATGGTCATACAGGTCAGAAAATTATTCCCTACATGATGGGAGAAGCCACAAGAACGGGGACATAGGAAAACTTACTGGGATGGTTGAGATGTCTTTATCTTAATTTGCGTTTGTTACAAAGATGTCCACAGTTGTCAGAAGTCATGTAACTGAACATTTTATTTCCTGTAAATTATACCTCAGCAAATGAATGAATGAATATGAATAGATAGATAAATGGCTAATGACTGTCCTACATCTTTCTATTCTAATAGTCCTCTCTCTCCTCCAAAGGGAGGTTAAAAAATCCAGCCTGAATGAACATTTTTAATGATAAGATTATTCTAGATTTTTCATGTGTGTTAAAGTGGAGTGAAATATTAGTGATCTCTGTCCCAGTATTATATTTTGGAGGAAAAAATTAAGGATCCACAAACTTCAGTAATATGCCTAAAATCACTCAGCTACATAATTGTAGGGCTGGTTATTTTAGCTTGTTTTACTAATATCTTAGCTGATGATTAATTTTTATAATAATACAGTGTTTTAAAGTAAAAAACAACTAAAAGATTAAGCATTCAAATTAGTTTGTCTTAAGATGACTTACAACCTGGAGTAGATTATTCTTAAAATGTGTGGGAATAGTATCAGAACTATGACCGGAACTCTCACCTACTATTCATAAGCCCATTATTCTTTCTTATAAAGGATATTACCTATCAAAAACATTGATAAAAGACACCAAAATACCACCTAAGATGTACATTTTTGGTGAAAATTATCTTATATGGATTTAGGTTAAATTTAATCAAATTATTGTTATATTTATTATTCTAAAAATTAACATAAATAAATTTTTAAAAAATCTACTTTAGTAGCATGTTTCCATGTCATTGCTCAACAAGTCTGAATCTTGATCATAATTATGGTTACATCGTTTTTGTTTTGTTTTGTTTTGTTTTGAGTGACCTCAGTGGACTCTTATAGTTGGTCTACAGGATAGCCTTCCAATTCTCTGAAGTTGTTTAGTGGTAAGAAAGGTGTTCTGCTCTTTTGAGTGATGTAAGATAAAGTACTTAAAGAAGTAATGACTTCTGCAAAATCCTACCTTTTCTCCTTCAGAGAAAACACACACACACACACACACACACACACACACACACACACACGCATGCACGTGCGCATGTACACGTGTACACTACACTAAGAGAAAAAAAAAAGGAGAATAAAATAATTAAATAATATCTCCTGACTGGAGTTTGGGAAGATTTTGTTCTGATATTAAGCACCTTCAGTTTTCAAAAGAAAAAGAAAGACTAAAAGAGGAAATGAAATTAAATGCCACCCCAGTCCA
>NW_011888787.1:12530097-12535545 GCF_000151845.1 Pteropus vampyrus | reverse complement strand
AAAAATCTACTTTAGTAGCATGTTTCCATGTCATTGCTCAACAAGTCTGAATCTTGATCATAATTATGGTTACATCGTTTTTGTTTTGTTTTGTTTTGTTTTGAGTGACCTCAGTGGACTCTTATAGTTGGTCTACAGGATAGCCTTCCAATTCTCTGAAGTTGTTTAGTGGTAAGAAAGGTGTTCTGCTCTTTTGAGTGATGTAAGATAAAGTACTTAAAGAAGTAATGACTTCTGCAAAATCCTACCTTTTCTCCTTCAGAGAAAACACACACACACACACACACACACACACACACACACACACACGCATGCACGTGCGCATGTACACGTGTACACTACACTAAGAGAAAAAAAAAAGGAGAATAAAATAATTAAATAATATCTCCTGACTGGAGTTTGGGAAGATTTTGTTCTGATATTAAGCACCTTCAGTTTTCAAAAGAAAAAGAAAGACTAAAAGAGGAAATGAAATTAAATGCCACCCCAGTCCACGTGTAGGCTCATGGACATTTACTTCATAAGTGTTCAAAGATTTTTCAAGGTTCCTACCATCTCTGTCTCTGTCTCTCTCTGTCTCTCTCTGTCTCTCTCTGTCCTTCTCTGTCTCTCTCTGTCTCTGTCTCTCTCTCTCTCTGTCATACACACACACACACATTCATCATCGAAGAGATCTTCCAATTTTCTTCTGTTCACGCATATTTTTTTATGTCATTCTAACAATGTTTTTCATTTTCACTTTGACAGGGGGAAAAATTAAGAAACTCACTATCTTTCATCTTGACAGTTACCTGACTTCTAGAAGTCCAACATCTGTTGAACCATGGCTTTGCTCTGATTATTTCAGGCCTTGTGTCACTCTTTATTCCACTTAAATTTGTAGACAGCAAGTTTTCTGGAGACTCAATAATTTGTTGGTATGAATTGTTGAAAGATATTCCCTGCTTTGTGTGATCTAATGAGCCCGGTGGTTCATTCTGAGTGTCTGTGTCTAGTGAAGATAATAAGCCTGGCAACTCTTTTAGTCACAGACAGGTCTGCAGTGAAGGGTGCAACGAGTTTCAAGTTTAAAATAGATTTTCTATTTGAAACAGGTTTTCAGACACTCATCCTGGATTTTATACATGTCAGTTTTGTCTCTTTCCTTCAGAAAAACAAAACAAAAATAACAATACTTATTACTCTGTGAAACAGAGATTGTTAGCCCCAGGATCCTTCAAAAAATTAGCGTTTGTTTTAAAGGTAGTATGTAGAAAGTTTTCTTAGTTGGGGCCAGAGGTTAGAAACCTAAAGCAGTAAGCAATACTGGATTTTCCAATGTCTTATTTAAATATGTTCTAAATATCTGGTGGTTTATAAAATTTATTTGAGAGCAAAACATAAGATTTTAAACATTGTTGTTCTAAACAGAGTATTCTACTTTTTGCATGTTTTTTAATGTCCTGAAAAACCCTTAGCTTGGTGAGAATAAAGTTCATCTCTTGTCAGATTCTAATTATGTTAGAAAAATAATTTTCACTTTTTCTAAAGGTGTAATTTGTAACATTTTTGGACTATTAATCTAGGTTACTGTTACATCAAATACATTATTTTCAATCCAGACCAGAAATGCCTGTCTCCTATAGAAAAGTAACATTATAGATTTTAAAAATAAACTCAAAATGTTAATTTTATTTTATGGCTGATAAAATGCTAACTTACTTTGTTCTTGAAGTGGATATTTTACTTTAACTCTACCTTTAAATGTCTCTTTTCTAATGACTGATAAACCACTAGATTAAACACAATTGAAATGCTGTTTTGTATGTTGGTAAGAATCTTCAGCAAATGCATGAAAATCAGTCATTTTTAATGCCATTTATCCAAGTTTATTTTCAGTTGTTTCACATGTTTACATTGTGAAAGTGTAGTTCATTTTCTTATCCAAGACTGTTTAAGCATACAAAATATTGACCTTTATTTTCAGCAGTTTACTTTGAATAGTGGATAGTTTAATTATATCACCAATTCAATGAAGTCCTTTATGAATTAATACATATAATCAATTCAGTATAATCCTTTATATGAACATCTGTTCAAAGATCTTTATTAGTTCACATGGTCTATAACAGTAATCTAAATTTTGCTCATGCCCTTTAAAAAAAAGTTGAAATCTACATATTTTCTCTCATATGTTAAATTGATCAACTATTTTACCATGATTAAATAAAACGAAAAAACACAAAATAGCACACATTTTGTGTGTTATAAGAAATTAAAGTTAAAGTTCTATAAACTTTCAAAGATATCTAATGGAATATAAATACCATAATAAATCAATTCCCATCATTGCTCATTTAAAAATTATATGAATTGATTAAAACAAATTTTATATTCTTTTTTATTCCTTGATTTGATACTCACTTTCTGCTGACCTCACAAAATTTTATTATACCATATTTTTATTTTAGAAATTTATTACTAGTATTTTAATCGTTTATGCACAACAAAAATATGAAAGTGAGTTGTTTTAAAAAAAATTACTTCCTGGAACCATGGGGTTTAGTGCTAATATTTTTTTTTTTTCTGGATTCAGATGTTACTACAATTATTATTACTAAATAATTTAATAAAATATTAATATTATGTAATTTGACAATCTTTAAACATAAAAAAGTAAAGTTATATCTGAAGTGCTTCTCCACCTGTTTGCTACCTTCCACCTCTACCCCAGTTCTTTCTTCAGCTGTCCATCCTAGCAATGTCAGCCATATAGCCAGGAGCCTCAGGCAGCTGGGGAGTGTGCCTCAGCTCAGGCCACTGCTCCCAGCCTCCCAGCACCCCCTCTTTAGTCCAAGGTGTGTACTCCCACAGGGAGACCATGAAGCTGACAGTGTAATAAGCCATAGTGCTGACCGTCTACTGGGCAGCCTACCTGGCCTCCCTGACTGCAGTTGTGCACACACGTGCACTTGATTCTCACCCAAAGCAGCCTTTCCAATAACCAGTGACAGCAGTCCCAGTGCCCAGCAGCTTCCTAGCACCTCGTGAGTTCTGAGGCTCAGCACTTTCTGATAGTTGGTCTCCTTTGGCATCCTAGAGGGCAGATTTCCATCAGGTGTCACCATTCAGGCACTTCACAGACTTCCCATCCTGTGAGCCAAGATAGTGCCATTTCTAATGAGGCTGGAGCCTTGGGCTCTGCCTCAGCTGTGCAGTATGGGGTTGCCCCTTCTACCAACAATTCCTACATTTTTTAGAATTTTCTTTTATTCTCTTTAGCTGATTCTTTATTACTCTACTCCTTTTAATAATTCATTATATTAAAGAATAACTAATAATTCTTTATATTAAAATGTTTCTGTTCAAATTGTTGGATGATGTCTGTTCCCTAACTGGACCTGCCTAATCCATTCCTATTATATTTTAAACTTGCTAAATTGTGTAACCTTGAACACACTTACAAGAAATAACTACCCACTAAAAATATCTATTGAATGCATGAGAGATCAGAGGGCAAGATGAAATGTTTTCAGTTCTGGGTAACCAAAGTTAGGGGACTATGGGTCCACTGCCTGCCATATTTTTAATCAATAGTATGATTTTGGGAAAGAATACTTAATTCTGTAGATCTCATTCCCCATACATAAAAGAGAAAAAGTAATACTAGTTGATATCCAAATTCTGTTTTACTTCTAAAATGCTAATTCTAAATCATAATAATTTCACAAGTTTGTAATATAACCATCTTTTTCATTGGCATCATAAATATATTTTTAAAAATACAGTATTCTTTATTTTGGATGTAGAATATTAACATCAGGCACATATTCTTACTTTCAAAAGGTAAAACAACCATAGATTCTATAGTATTATTTAGCTTAATATTTAGTTTGAAACCTATAAATATAAACCATTATTTTAATATTTGGCTCATATTAAATGGCTCATATTAAAAATTATTGTGAAGATGAAAAGATGGTGGGAAATTCTGTCTAACTTTTAAAAATGCATTAGAGGTCTTAAATAGGTCTTCAGAGTACTGATACCTTATTGTATCTATATGTGGGGGTGGGGAGGTATTCTCTTTTTAAGCTTAAAGGAAGTGCTCACTCCCCTAAATATATATGTCTTATAAAACAATATCTATATATCTCTGTCTCCATTTTTATCTCTAATACACGCATCTGTTCCCTCTATCCTGCCTTAGGGAAAAGGCATATATGGAGAACTTCAGATACTATCATGTACACTTTTTAGAAACCTCTTATTTCTGACAGGATATTCAACTTATGGGGAAGAAAAAGACTAATAAATCTAATAAACCAGCAGGATAATGTAAATTATCCAACTAAATCTTGCTTATATCCTATCTGCATAAGTTACTGTGTAAGAATACTTTTATTGCTTCTTATGACCTATCCCATCCCACTTCATCTTTTATGTGTTAAGATACATTTCTCTTATTTTGCAAACAAAGACACTAATATATCCACACACATGGTACATCTTCATAAGGATTCTTTTAAGTGTCTGAAAGTCAGGTCTTTTTTGTGCTTACCTTGTTTCCCAGCACATAGTCCCATGGCATCCTGGTGCTGTGAGGTCCAGAGGAATATTAATTCCAGGAGCCTGAAGGTACAGGTATAGCCCTCGATCAGTCCACTACCTCATCTTGGTCACATGTTTTGCACCAATTGGATAAATCTGCAAAATTGGAACAGTTTTCAAGACAGAATAAAAAATATACCAGAGAATTTTTTTATTCACTTATTTGATTAATAAATCATTCATTTATTGACGTTTTTATGAAGACCGTATGCCAGTATTATGGGACTGAAAATTGAAAAGATGCATAGTATCTCTCTTGGAAAAGTATATATACTAGGAGAAGCCACAGGCATGGAATTAATAAGTACTATAGAATATTGCAGTCTACACCAGAAAGGCATATGCAGAACACAGTGCTGGTATTGACAGCCCACCTATAAAAGGATACAGGTAAGAGGGAAACAGGATCCAGATGAGTCAGGATCTCGTGTATATGATATTGGGCTTTATTTTTTAAGAAGTAGTCAATGATGAGTTTTAATCAGGGAAGGAAAATGATCTGATGATCATTAAAAGAAAAAAACCTGTCTGGAAGCAATGTAGAGAGTATATTGGAAGTGGTAAGCTTTGATGAAGGAAGATCTTGAGGAGATTATATCAATGGTGCATAAAAGATAATGAGGAATTAAATTTAACAACATGGTAGTAGAAATTTTTTTGAAAGGCCCCGCTTGGAAAGCTATTAATATGGTAAAATTTGTATGGACACTTGACCCATTCAGTTGGAAATGGTTTGAAATAAAAAGAGATTTGAAGGATCACTTTCAGGCTTCTGGCTCTCCTGGTATCACCATGGAGAAGGATAGAATTAATTAGATTTATCAAGGAAAAAAGATTACCTTTCACATTTTGAATGCA
>NW_011888787.1:12522084-12530047 GCF_000151845.1 Pteropus vampyrus | reverse complement strand
GAAACCTATAAATATAAACCATTATTTTAATATTTGGCTCATATTAAATGGCTCATATTAAAAATTATTGTGAAGATGAAAAGATGGTGGGAAATTCTGTCTAACTTTTAAAAATGCATTAGAGGTCTTAAATAGGTCTTCAGAGTACTGATACCTTATTGTATCTATATGTGGGGGTGGGGAGGTATTCTCTTTTTAAGCTTAAAGGAAGTGCTCACTCCCCTAAATATATATGTCTTATAAAACAATATCTATATATCTCTGTCTCCATTTTTATCTCTAATACACGCATCTGTTCCCTCTATCCTGCCTTAGGGAAAAGGCATATATGGAGAACTTCAGATACTATCATGTACACTTTTTAGAAACCTCTTATTTCTGACAGGATATTCAACTTATGGGGAAGAAAAAGACTAATAAATCTAATAAACCAGCAGGATAATGTAAATTATCCAACTAAATCTTGCTTATATCCTATCTGCATAAGTTACTGTGTAAGAATACTTTTATTGCTTCTTATGACCTATCCCATCCCACTTCATCTTTTATGTGTTAAGATACATTTCTCTTATTTTGCAAACAAAGACACTAATATATCCACACACATGGTACATCTTCATAAGGATTCTTTTAAGTGTCTGAAAGTCAGGTCTTTTTTGTGCTTACCTTGTTTCCCAGCACATAGTCCCATGGCATCCTGGTGCTGTGAGGTCCAGAGGAATATTAATTCCAGGAGCCTGAAGGTACAGGTATAGCCCTCGATCAGTCCACTACCTCATCTTGGTCACATGTTTTGCACCAATTGGATAAATCTGCAAAATTGGAACAGTTTTCAAGACAGAATAAAAAATATACCAGAGAATTTTTTTATTCACTTATTTGATTAATAAATCATTCATTTATTGACGTTTTTATGAAGACCGTATGCCAGTATTATGGGACTGAAAATTGAAAAGATGCATAGTATCTCTCTTGGAAAAGTATATATACTAGGAGAAGCCACAGGCATGGAATTAATAAGTACTATAGAATATTGCAGTCTACACCAGAAAGGCATATGCAGAACACAGTGCTGGTATTGACAGCCCACCTATAAAAGGATACAGGTAAGAGGGAAACAGGATCCAGATGAGTCAGGATCTCGTGTATATGATATTGGGCTTTATTTTTTAAGAAGTAGTCAATGATGAGTTTTAATCAGGGAAGGAAAATGATCTGATGATCATTAAAAGAAAAAAACCTGTCTGGAAGCAATGTAGAGAGTATATTGGAAGTGGTAAGCTTTGATGAAGGAAGATCTTGAGGAGATTATATCAATGGTGCATAAAAGATAATGAGGAATTAAATTTAACAACATGGTAGTAGAAATTTTTTTGAAAGGCCCCGCTTGGAAAGCTATTAATATGGTAAAATTTGTATGGACACTTGACCCATTCAGTTGGAAATGGTTTGAAATAAAAAGAGATTTGAAGGATCACTTTCAGGCTTCTGGCTCTCCTGGTATCACCATGGAGAAGGATAGAATTAATTAGATTTATCAAGGAAAAAAGATTACCTTTCACATTTTGAATGCATCTTAAACGTTGAATTTTTAGTATTCATTGATTGGCCTGAGAGAAGTCGAAATGCATGTTTATCCTGAATCAGGCCAAAGCACTGAAATAAATAAAAACCCTTCAGAATTGTGATAGATAAGATTGTGTGTAAATATATTAAAAACTTTAAGTGGACATCCACATCGTCTATTTTATATTTATAGATAAATTCAGAAAAGTAACTGCTTTAACATTTTTGTGACACAAAAAAGACATTTATCTTTGTGCATAGTGGTATTTTATCACCTGAGGAATTTCACTTTAGTGGAAACTAAGTGTGTATTATATGGGTATTTATGATTATATTTTGCCTCAGCAGCACAGTAATATTTGACAAAAATACAACGTGATGAAGAAAATATATACATCTTCTAATAAAACTTAAGAATCTTCAGACATCTCATATGCCATAAAACCTATTTTAAGTCTTTCTCTGTTGTAAATGGCATATAAAAATAATTTGGCTTTTCTTGAAATTTATTCCTGATATTATAAGTGATATATTTTTCACAATAAAAGGAAAGAATTATTAGGTACGGATTAGATCAACTATGGAATTGGTTGTATAAAATTAAGCAGTTTTTTTAAGAAAAAGAATAAAATGCAAAATCTGAGATGGTAAAAATACATTATTTCTTTGTATAAGCAGGGTAATGTGATTTATCTTTTATTGCCTTTTGAGAAGAAATAAAATTAACTTAAGCCCTATATTCCTAATATAAATTAAAAAGTGATAAAAAGGTTACAGGATAACATTGAAATAAATAGCCATTCCCTATATTTTGTACTTATAAACATAAAATTATTGGGAATAGCAATTAACAGGTAAACTACTTATATCTTAAAGCATTTTTAAAAAATTTACAAGATTCTTTTTGAAATATCATTTTATTGAAATCTGACAGCAAATGACAAATATGCTCAAAGTTATGACTCAGAGCGCATGTAGAGAAGGGCAAAGCCGGTATCAAACACGGGGTTCTGATCCCTGTTCCTATTCCAGTCGCATCACAGAGAGCTGCCTCGTTCCAGTATTTATTGGTTGTCCTTACTTGATGGGCTCCCACCCCAGCGCCTGACTCCAGGACTCTAGTGCTTCATTTCAGTTTACAGCTCTGCCTTCCTTTCAGCCACACTGGTCGACTTTTTACTCCTCTTTTGCTTCATCTTTTCAGCTGTTCTGCAATAGCCACCTTTTCATTTGCTCTTTTTCTTTAGCACATTACAGACAGGGCTTTTCCAGTATTCGACCCTGTTCAATACAGGCTGTTGTTTCTTCACCTAAGAGAGCGAGAGAGAGGCAACATCAAAAACAAATTTGAAACTAAAAATTTAGAGATATCTTACAAAAAGTCTTGTGATACATTCACCTTAAAAAGGATGATTATAATCAAATGTCTTCTCTTTCTTTAATTTTAATTAATTGAATTCTAACATATTTTCATCACTAGAGAGTGGTTTTCCTAAAACTGCTATTGCTTCGCATTACCCATTGGATATTCTTCTTACAAGAATGTCTTATTCTGATTTTCCCAAGAAAAATTAATCATAGGAATCATACATTCCAGATGTAACTTCAAAACACAGATCTGGCTGTTTTCCAGTGAATTTGATAAAACCGTTGTTGAATCCTGATTCCCCAAAATATTGCCAAACAACCTGTACATAAGACAGAGCTGAGCTTATTCTTACCGTGGTTAGAGTGAGAACCATCTTGACAGTCTTAATAGCTAGTTTGGAGGTTGGAAAGGTAAGATCAAGTTTATGAAGTTTTCAAGTCTGGTTTAAGGTGGGTCTTTCATTGTAGGTCTTGATTAGAACTGAATAAGGATCATAATAAAAATTGTTTAGGATTGTTAGGCACAGCAAGGAGAGAATTTTCAAGTGAGGGGTTTGAAAGCTTATTTTTTAAAAAATTATTTATTTAAATTAGTTTCACGTACACAGTACATTAGTTAGACATCTATCTAGTTCATAAAACAATCCCCCCCCAGTTGCTCCCTCCCTCCCTGGCCCTCCACCTAGCCATCATATTAATGCTAACTACATTCCCTCTACCTTGCTTCCCATCCCTGTGACCATCAACTACTAATTTGTACTTCTTTAACCCTTCACCCAATTTTCCCAGGCCCCCAACCCCCCTCCCCTCTGTCCATTCCCAAAAAGATGTGTTCTATAGTTAATGGATCTTTCAGAAAGTTCCTAGAATAAACTTTTATCTTTTCTACAAGAGTTTCTAGAAATAGAAGTTGGTGAAAGTAGTGGAATGTGATGGATGGGTTTGATTCTCACCATGTATTTAAAGCAGATAATACATCTCCGCCTCCCCCACCCCCAATTTTCTTTCTGTTTGGAGTCAATGTCTTTGTCTATCTACATTTAAAAAATTAGTGAATGACTGGAGAATCTCTTCCACATTTTGGCACTCTTAACATTTTTGTATATTGATGTTATCTATTCCTTAATGCTGTCATTATACTCTTTGTACTGCATCCGAGGCCAGGGAGACAGTAGCAATGTGTGTGTGTAGGTGTGTGTGTTATTGTGGCCTTAGGGAGAAGAGCGTACAATTGGAAAATAGTGTCTATCAGATTGCACCTCTAACAATTTTTATATATATTCAGAGTATATGTTTTCTTATTCAGCAACAATATTCTTAATGCTCACTTTGTGGATGCAAATAAGGGCTCAATAAAATTAATTAAATGAATGGATTAAGTTTACTCAGACAAGCCACCAGCTCTGCTTCTAATTACCTGGGAAACTTTGGACAAGTTACATAACTTCATCTTAGTTTTCTCATCTGTAAAAAAATTAGTAAAAATAATAAATAATAGAAACTAAGTTTTAGTTATAGCTAACATATAACCATATAGCACATTAGCTATTACCATATTTAATATTATTTTTAAAATTTCTGTATAATGTGAAGTTTATCAGTTCTTAATATTATTCTTCTCTTGCATATTATCTGACAATAATTAATTATGCTGGTTTGTTCCCAAGAGTTGCTTTTTCTTTTTTTGTGTGGTTCTACAAGTTGCTTGTATTAAAGTTGTAGTTTATTTACATTTTTATTCTAGTAAAATCTAGAATCCTCTTGTTCTGATGAAATATTTCAAGTTAAATTAATATTTTATATGAGAGTTTTCTAACTAGTATTAAATAAATTAGATGTGGTTTGTTTGCATACTCTTGGTTTGAATATTTATTAGTTGAAGTTGGTTTAACTTTAAGTTACTTTGCAGGATGTTTTAAACTTGGTAGAACCTAAAATGAAAGAATTCAATAAAAGTCAGTGTTGGAAACAGGAGTGCAATTTGCAATTAACTTGTACTTTGCATTACATAAATGTCCTGCCGTTTGTCATGTCCTATAAATTTCACCTAGCCATCATGTGTTATAAATTAAGTAAAGCCATGTCAAGGCTTTACTTAATTTATAACAAAAATGTCATAATAATTGTAATATAATAATAATAATAATAAAGTTAACAAGAGCCATGCTACCTGTCATGAGTTTGAGCCATGCAGGCCTCTGAAACCTAGAAACATTCGTCTTGAATTTTCTAGTCCTAGAGCCCAGATAATCTAAATATGTCCCTAAGATTATTGTTAATTTTTAATATAGAATATCTCTATTATTTACCTCTGCTTCTTCACTCATTAAATGCTGGAATGAATTTACAAATTAAAGTGTATGTATCCACAGGCAAAATCCTATTTCATTTTATGGGGCGTAATTAATTTGCATTTCCGTGATTCGAAATCAATTGCATTATTAGCAATTTTCCACATTTTACAGAGTTTAAACATAGCTCAAAGATAATGACTTAGATGTCTGGGAAGAATGTGCTAGACAGGAAACCCATATTTTTTCTTATTTATTTATTTATTTATTTATTTATTTATTCATTCATTCATTCATTCATTCATTCCAGTCTTTCACAGTTTTTCCTTATAATATCCCCTCTTTCCCATTTTGATCTTAATAATCTCAAATATTATTTTTTGTCCCAAATATTATTCTTCTCTAGTAGATTAGGTTTTACTATCCACATAGATTCAACAAGAATACTGATTAATCATGTATATATTCTTGAGTTTACTTTATAAATCTAGAGCTTTGTAGTATTGAACAATTACTACATCCACAAAATTCACTTTTGTCAGGAAGTTTTCATAAGGAGTCTATGATTAGACTTTTAAAAAACTTCTATATTTGGTCTTCCAAGGCTAGAAAACCAAGTCGAAGAAATACTCTGTAGTATTTCACCCATAATACCACCAAATTTGAGTGCATCCCTCTTTTGTTGGAGTCCCGCCAAATTGCCAAGGTTCCAGGCTTGTCATGAATGCCTGCCTTGATGACCTGTAGCTTGGGACCCTAGGGGCCTAAAACCAGACTCATTTTTCTGGCAGGACTTTGTAGACATTGAATCCATAAATAATGTTGCTTCAGATCCTTAAAAGTGGCTGGTAATACCTAATTTACTGCAAATCGTTCTCAAATATGGAACTCTAGGGAAAGCCTGGGTGGCACAATCAATTTGTCCAATTACAGCTTGGCAAAAGGGAGAATAGATTCTTTTTCTTTGAAAATAAATATATCATTAGTAGGGGAAAAAAAAAGTAAAGAGACAGTATTTCAGAGAGGGGTCAGTGAAAATGTGATGTCATTTTTAAATATTCTAAATTTCCTCATATGTTCATGAAATAGAAAATTAACACAAATCAAATATATTCCAAACATAAAGCCAGAATGAATTTTTTCTCATTAGGTCCTTTGGTGCTATGTGAAATGTTTCTGAGTTAGCTTCTGCAGGAACTTTGTTTTTAATCTGGTACATTTAAAGTACATAGAATTTAATATTTCTTATTTTCTGGGAGTTTTAGTAATATTCAGTATACTTGTTCCTAAAAAACAAACAAAAATTTAACTTAAACTGTAAATGGGAAAATATTTCACACTCATACACAGGAAATAGAGGCCTTCATGATTTAGAGACACATAGACCTACAGATACATAGAGAGCTTGTAGCTTCAGTTCTGTGATTCAGTAAACACAAGAAAACAAAAACTCACCAGTCTGGATATCAGAGAGCTGTGTTCCTTTCCAGTAAGCATGAACTTAATGTTTTGAAAATTCAAATCTCAAGTTAATCAGACATACAAACAACAAACAGAATACTAACAAACAAATTCTTTGCTGGCTGTCTCCCAATAGCTTATATTATCTCTGTAATTATTAATCGATTACACCAATTATTGATTATTAAATGGTCAGACCATAACACCAAATTTCCAATCACTGTTGCCACCACTATAATAGATATGTGAGCAAACCAAAACCTAAAGGAAAACACAAAGTTAGCAGACAGAGAAAAAGGAAAGAAAAGAAAACAAATGAACAAAAACTAGAGAGATATCAAAGTTAAAGTTCTTTTATCACTTGGATTTCACCCCTGAGAACCAAGAAAATAACAAGTCTGGGCTCAAATTGCCCCTAAGAAACATTTTTCTAATAACACATTTAGTTGTTCCTATCAAGTGAATTCATCAGGCATCTTGGCGGGTCATTTCCAGAAATCATATGCAAGAAATTAAAAAAAAAATACATATCAAATATTTTACTTAGCATATAACTTAATAAGGAAACCAGTAAGATGTTACAGCTACTACAAAGGAAAATAAAAGAAACATGTACAGGTAAATAAGGAAGCTGAAATTAATTTATAAATAAATGCAAAATGGATTTATCACTAGGGTAACAATTAAATTTTACTGATAAATTTAATTTCTATGGGAAGTATAATTTGCCTTGTTAGCAGTTCTACACTGACAGGATTGTAAAATATCTCAAAAACGAAGAAAGACTGAGATAAAGAGAAAGGGTAACCTAGACAACACATCCATGATCTTTTTGGCCCATTTAAAGTTTTTCACATTTTTTTCCCTTTGGCTCTGGTACCATCGAGCAGAGTACCTGTTTCTACATAGTTAAGGGTTATGATGAGATTTTCTCTTATAAACCAAAAAGCTAAAGAATAAATAAATGGGATAAATAATTGTAAAGCTTAAAATCATATTCTAAATGTTGCTGTGCTTGAAGATTCTCTCCAAGCTCTGAACATATGATGAATCAAGAATTTTCCCCATGGCATGATAAGTCCCAAATCTTTATTCATTTCACTCCTACTTGTTTTCCACTCTGAAGATATTATAGAAAACTAAAAAAGAAAAAAAAAAAACCCACAAACACATATTTAGTAGAGTAAATATCAGAGATCTTTGGAGAGAAAAAATTTCCTTGGCTTGTTGAGTAATGTTACCAATTAAGTGAAACCAAAGGTTATGAGATGTTATTT
>NW_011888787.1:12515342-12521684 GCF_000151845.1 Pteropus vampyrus | reverse complement strand
AATACCACCAAATTTGAGTGCATCCCTCTTTTGTTGGAGTCCCGCCAAATTGCCAAGGTTCCAGGCTTGTCATGAATGCCTGCCTTGATGACCTGTAGCTTGGGACCCTAGGGGCCTAAAACCAGACTCATTTTTCTGGCAGGACTTTGTAGACATTGAATCCATAAATAATGTTGCTTCAGATCCTTAAAAGTGGCTGGTAATACCTAATTTACTGCAAATCGTTCTCAAATATGGAACTCTAGGGAAAGCCTGGGTGGCACAATCAATTTGTCCAATTACAGCTTGGCAAAAGGGAGAATAGATTCTTTTTCTTTGAAAATAAATATATCATTAGTAGGGGAAAAAAAAAGTAAAGAGACAGTATTTCAGAGAGGGGTCAGTGAAAATGTGATGTCATTTTTAAATATTCTAAATTTCCTCATATGTTCATGAAATAGAAAATTAACACAAATCAAATATATTCCAAACATAAAGCCAGAATGAATTTTTTCTCATTAGGTCCTTTGGTGCTATGTGAAATGTTTCTGAGTTAGCTTCTGCAGGAACTTTGTTTTTAATCTGGTACATTTAAAGTACATAGAATTTAATATTTCTTATTTTCTGGGAGTTTTAGTAATATTCAGTATACTTGTTCCTAAAAAACAAACAAAAATTTAACTTAAACTGTAAATGGGAAAATATTTCACACTCATACACAGGAAATAGAGGCCTTCATGATTTAGAGACACATAGACCTACAGATACATAGAGAGCTTGTAGCTTCAGTTCTGTGATTCAGTAAACACAAGAAAACAAAAACTCACCAGTCTGGATATCAGAGAGCTGTGTTCCTTTCCAGTAAGCATGAACTTAATGTTTTGAAAATTCAAATCTCAAGTTAATCAGACATACAAACAACAAACAGAATACTAACAAACAAATTCTTTGCTGGCTGTCTCCCAATAGCTTATATTATCTCTGTAATTATTAATCGATTACACCAATTATTGATTATTAAATGGTCAGACCATAACACCAAATTTCCAATCACTGTTGCCACCACTATAATAGATATGTGAGCAAACCAAAACCTAAAGGAAAACACAAAGTTAGCAGACAGAGAAAAAGGAAAGAAAAGAAAACAAATGAACAAAAACTAGAGAGATATCAAAGTTAAAGTTCTTTTATCACTTGGATTTCACCCCTGAGAACCAAGAAAATAACAAGTCTGGGCTCAAATTGCCCCTAAGAAACATTTTTCTAATAACACATTTAGTTGTTCCTATCAAGTGAATTCATCAGGCATCTTGGCGGGTCATTTCCAGAAATCATATGCAAGAAATTAAAAAAAAAATACATATCAAATATTTTACTTAGCATATAACTTAATAAGGAAACCAGTAAGATGTTACAGCTACTACAAAGGAAAATAAAAGAAACATGTACAGGTAAATAAGGAAGCTGAAATTAATTTATAAATAAATGCAAAATGGATTTATCACTAGGGTAACAATTAAATTTTACTGATAAATTTAATTTCTATGGGAAGTATAATTTGCCTTGTTAGCAGTTCTACACTGACAGGATTGTAAAATATCTCAAAAACGAAGAAAGACTGAGATAAAGAGAAAGGGTAACCTAGACAACACATCCATGATCTTTTTGGCCCATTTAAAGTTTTTCACATTTTTTTCCCTTTGGCTCTGGTACCATCGAGCAGAGTACCTGTTTCTACATAGTTAAGGGTTATGATGAGATTTTCTCTTATAAACCAAAAAGCTAAAGAATAAATAAATGGGATAAATAATTGTAAAGCTTAAAATCATATTCTAAATGTTGCTGTGCTTGAAGATTCTCTCCAAGCTCTGAACATATGATGAATCAAGAATTTTCCCCATGGCATGATAAGTCCCAAATCTTTATTCATTTCACTCCTACTTGTTTTCCACTCTGAAGATATTATAGAAAACTAAAAAAGAAAAAAAAAAACCCACAAACACATATTTAGTAGAGTAAATATCAGAGATCTTTGGAGAGAAAAAATTTCCTTGGCTTGTTGAGTAATGTTACCAATTAAGTGAAACCAAAGGTTATGAGATGTTATTTTAAGAAGTACTTAATTAGAAGATATAAAAGTCTGTATAAAATATATGCATTTTTACTAATACATAAATCTGATGTACTATTAAGAATTAAGTCTAGAGTTGGAAAAACATGGCAGAGTGAGAGACACTATGCCCAGATCTCTCCCCTTGAAACGACAATAAGCTGAATATCTAAAACTGAACAAAGAACACCCAAACTGCACACCAGCACGTCTGAGCATGGGATCTGCGCATAAGAGCTACCACAGGTCAGAACCCCAGGTGTCAGGCAGTAGACTGGGAGAAACAAAGAAGCTGCCTCTCAGAGCCACCAGAGCTCCCTGAAGGAGAAGGGGGAGGGGAGAAGCTGCAGCAACTTCCCTGACCAGCCCTGCTTGGGAGTGCTGTGACTTCTACATAGCCAGTGGCAGGGCCCAGTCATCAGGGCAGAAAGCAGAGAAACAGGGCAGGACCGCAGAGAAACAACAGTCGATTTTTACTAGCTACGGTTGCAAAACTGAGGCTGAACCACAGCCTCCTACTTCCAACCCAGAAGACCCCACCCCCATACCCTTGGAGACTAATCACCACAGAGCCCCAGGGGAATCTGAGCAAACGCTGCCGAGACTTTCACTGACACTGACAGGGACTGAAACTGAGGGTAGCGAGTGTGATTTAATATCTATAAGAAAATGAAAAGGCATTTTAAGATTTTATATAAAGCAGGGATCCAAGATACTTAGACGCCGCCTACTGGAAACCAAAAGAAAAGTGCGTTTTTGCAGCAGGCTAAAGAGAGAATTTTATATAATAAATCTTCGTTCTGGAAAAACAACAGAATACATTTCCATTAATGATCAGGCAGAGAAATAGTCCATTAAACACCATGAACAACCAAGGTGACAAAGCACCTCAGAAAGAAAGAGAAAAATCTTCAGAAAATAAGCTTACAGACATAGAAATATGTGACTTAAATGACAGCAAATTCAGGATTGTACTTCTGAAAAAACTTAGTGAGTTCCGAAATGAGTCATATCAACAAGTTTAAAAATTGCAAAAACAACTAGAGGAGCAAAACAAAGAGATTTAAACTCTCAAAAAGAACCAAATAGACTTTCCGGAGATAAAACAAAACAAAACAAAACACTGTAAGAGTTGTAATATGAAATAGCAAGCCTGGGAAATAGAGTTGACCAAATAGAGAAAAGGATCAGTGATATCGAAGACAGAAATCTAGAAATAAATCAGAAAGAAAAAGAAATAGACTGAAGAATGAAAAATAATGAAAGAGAAATAAAAGAAGTAGCCAATACCAGCATGAGAGGAAACTTAAGAATAATGGGCAATATCAAAGGCAAGGACTAGAAAGCATTTTCAGACAAATAGTGGATGAGAATTTCCTAAATCTAAGGAATGAGCTGGAGCTTGGAATTAAGAAGTCAACAGAACATCCCATTATCTCAACCCAAAAAGGCCTTCACCAAGTTATCAAAGTCATCAAAGTTATCAAAAATCAACGACAAAGATAGAATACTCAGGACAGCCAAGGAGAAGAAAATGGTAACTTATAAAGGAAAACCCATTAGATTATCATCGGACTTCTCAGCGCAGCCCTTACAAACCAGAAAGGAATGAAATCAAATATTTAAACTATTAAGTGAAAGGAACTACCAGCCTAGAATAATGTATCCAGCCAAGCTTTCCTTTAGATATGAAGGAGAAATTAAGACCTTTCCAAATATACAAAAATTGAGGGAATTTTCCGCTACAAGGCCTGCACTACAGGAAATACTGAAAGGAGTCAGCTCACCTAAAACAAAATGACCCCCCACACACACAAAAATACATAATTAGGAGTATCAGGCAAATAGAAGCAGAGGAGTGCAATCCTTACTGAGAACAAGTCATTATAAGCTTAAATAATAAGAGAATTGCTATAGCAAGGTAGCACTGAATGTTCAACATACATAGGGACAGATAACAATGACTGAAAAGGGGAGGATTCAAAGATCCAAATTTGCAAAGGGGAATGGAGATAAGGCATGTGCAGAAGAAAATTGATAACCGTATATATATATATACATATATATACATATATATATAACTATCCTTTTCATATTTGTAATGGTAACCACACACCAAAGATTCAGAACTGAACTATATAACATAAAACAAGAACCAGAAGGAAAACCCACAAAAGCCAACCAAAATAAAGAAAACAGAAACACAAGGACAAGGAAGCAATGGAAACACCGAGCTACCAGAAAGCAAAAGATAAAATGGTTATAAGAAGACCTCATATTTCAATAATCACCCTAAATGTAAATGGACTGAACTCACCAATAAAAAGGCACAGAGTTGCAGAATGGATCAAAAAGCAAAACCCATACAACCAAAAACCAAATGCTGATTCCAGTCGACACATCTCAGCTCCAAAGACAAATATAGACTCAAAGTGAAAGAGTGGAAAATGATATTTCAAGCAAATGACATTCAGAGAAAAGCGGGAGTTGTGGTACTATATCAGATGAAATAGACTTCAAAATAAAAAAGGTAAAGAAAGATACTGAAGGACACTTCATTATGATAAAGGGAATCATGCACCAAGAAGACATAACACTTATTAATATATATGCTCTCAGTCAGGGAGCCCTGAAATATGTAAAGCAATTGCTAACAGAACTAAAGGGAGAAATAGACCAAAACACTATCGTAGTAGAGGACCTAAATACCCCACTGTCGGATATGGACAGATCATCCAAACAGAAAATCAATAAGGAAATAACATCCTTAAATGACACATTAGACCAACTGGACATAATTGACATATACAGAGCCTTCCATCCCAAAACAGCTGCTTGTGCATTCTTCTCTAGTGCACGTGGAACATTATCAAGAATTGACTACATACCGGGACACAGAGATAGCCTCAACAAATATAAGAGGTTTGAAATCATACCTACCATATTCTCTGATCATTATGCTTTGAAACTAGAGATCAACTGCAAAAAGAAATCAGGAAGAACCACAAATAGATTAAACAACGTGCTACTGAAGAATAACTGGGTCAGAGAAGAAATAAAAAGAGAATCCAGAGATACATAGAAATGAATGATAATGATAATACAACATATCAAAACTTTTGGGACGTGGCAAATTGGTCATAAGAAGAAAGTTCATATCATTACAGGACTATCTCCAAAAACAAGAAGGAGCCCAAATAAACAACCTAATGCTTCATCTTAAAAAACTAGAAAAGGAAGAACAAATGAAGCCTAAAGTCAGCAGAAGGAAAGAAATATTTAAAATTAGAGCAGAAATAAATGAAATGGAAAACAAAACAAAACAAAACAAAAACAATAGAAAAAATAAATGCAACAAAGAGCTGGTTCTTTGAGAAGATTAATAAAATTGACAAACCCCTGGCTAGACTCTCTAAAGAAAAAAGAGAAAGGACACAAATAAACAAAATCAGGGATGAAAGAAGGGAAATTATGACTGATATCACAGAAATTCCAAGGATCATACAAGAATACTATGAAAAAGTATATAACACCAAATTTAATAACCTAGAAGAAATGAACCAGTACTTAGAAAAATACAATCTTCCTAGACTGAATCAAGAAGAACTGAAAAATCTAAATAGACTGATCAGCAGTATGGAAATTGAAACAATCATCAAAAACCTACCAAAAAGTAAAAGTCTAGGACCAGATAGCTTCACCAGTGAATTCTACCAAACATTCAAAGAAGATGTAATACCTATTCTCCTCAAACTTTTCCAAAAAATTGAAGAGGAGGCAATACTTTTCAACTCATTTTATGAGGCCAATATTACTCTGATACCAAAACCTGGTAAAGATAACACAAAAAAAGAAAACTACAGACCAATATCTCTCATGAACACAGATGCAAAAATCCTAAATAAGATACTAGCGAACCAAATACAGCAACATATTAAAAAGATTATACACCACGATCAAATGGGCTTCATCTCAGGGGCACAGGGCTGGTTTAACATATGCAAATCGATGAATGTGATATAGCACATAAACAAATTAAAAAATAAGAATCGTATGATCGTATCAATAGATGCAGAAAAAGCCTTCGACAAGATAGAGCATCCATTTATGATCAAAATACTTAACAAATCTATTACAGAAGGAAAGAAACTTAACATAATAAAGGCCATCTATGACAAAGCCTCAGCCAACATTATACTTAATGGTGAAGAACTAAGAACCTTTCCTCCAAGATCAGGTACAAGGCAAGGCTG
>NW_011888787.1:12509152-12513763 GCF_000151845.1 Pteropus vampyrus | reverse complement strand
GTTCCTCAAAAAACTAAGAATTGATCTACCATATGATCCAGCAATCCCTCTGGGTATTTACCCCAAAGACTTGAAAACTCATATCCATAAAGATATTTACACATCGACGTTCATAGCAGCATTATTCACAGTGGCCAGGACATGGAAGCAACTGAAATGCCCTACAGTAGATGAGTGGATGAATATCTGTGATACATATATACAATGGAATAGTTCTCTGCCATAAGAAGAGATGTAATACTGCCATTTGTGACGACAGGGATGGACTGCAAGATAATCATGCTAAATGAAATAAGCCAGACAGAAAAAGTTGAAAATCACATATCACTTATATGTGGGATATAAACCTAAAAGCACCAAATGAACAGGACAAACAAACAGAGACTCATGGACACGGACTATAGACTAGTGGTTACCAAAGAGTAGGAGGTGGAGTAGGAGGGAGAAGGTAGAAGGAGTAAAGGGGGTCAAATATAGTGGGGTGGGGGTGGGTGAAGTGGGTAAAGGCGATCAAATATATGGTTGCTGAAGGAAACTGGACTTTGGGTGGTAAACACACCATAGAGTATACAGATGTGAAATCACAATGTACATCTGAAAATTATATAATTGTATTGACCAATGTAATCCCAATAAGCTTAATTAAAAATTTTAAAAAATATATAAAATAATTAAGTCTAAATAATATTAACTGATAAGGATTAAACTTTTTTTAGTTAAGAACAGATTAGCATATAAATTGTTAGCAAATGCTATAGGTAGGGAAAAACAAAAGAAATTGAAGCATATTAAAGATACATAATAATAGAAAATGTAAAGTTCAGTGTATTAGTTCATGACTTTCAAAATGAAGCTTAGCTGTCCTTATGGATATCTCTAATGAAATATTAAAAATAATAAAATTGCAATAATTTCGATGTCATGGTTATGATACATTTTTCTTCAAATACAAATATGCTGTAATTCCAGTCAAATTTTGGACACAAACTTATATCTTAATGTCACCACTGAATTTAAGAAACCTGTAAGGCAACCATGTCAGGAGAACTAAAAAGACTGTGTGGATATTATGATTTAATGCCCTTTGACACTGGGAATTTCTAGAGCTCAAAGTAATAATGTCCTTCACATCAATGTGAATGCTGCATTAATCTTCATAGAGAGTTCAGTTCTTAGAGAGGATGAGGAGCTAACATCAACTGTATTAATATAAGGAAATTATTAGGTAACAGAACATCAGTTATATAAATACATGCTTAATGTTGTATATTTGCCATTATTCACTATTTTACACTATTGTAGCTGAAAATATTGATTGACTTTCAGTTTGACATTAAATTTTTAAATGAAATTTTTAAATGAAATTTTCCTTTTTTGCAAACCAGAATGTAAATATATGCTTATAAATTCATTGTAAGTATACTGTTATATTTTATTGGCAAAAGTTTTTTGAAGTAACTTGTTGGCTACTTGATTTGTTTCAGTTTGATATCAAATGAGAGTAGATAGATGAATATTAATACTTTATATTTTAAAATTGCTTTTGTACATTCTTAAATTATAATTTAAATTTTAATTCCAGTGCTTTATGGTTATAAGTAACAGCTTTCTTCTGGTTGCAAATATCTCTGTTTCTTGGGGGAGAATATCAAGTCAAAGCTTATCATTTCCAAATGCATAAAGAAAAGAAATTAAAGCATAAATACATAAATCCATGATATCTTCTACTAAGCCTTGAAAACTGCACTGTGTTTAAATTTAAGAGGTAAAGGCA
Source organism: Pteropus vampyrus (assembly GCF_000151845.1). NCBI lineage: Eukaryota > Metazoa > Chordata > Mammalia > Chiroptera > Pteropodidae > Pteropus > Pteropus vampyrus. The sequence continues at coordinate 12,511,989 of NW_011888787.1, read as the reverse complement.
TTTGACTATATGATAAGTAAAAGTGTGAGGGGTGCCTGCACTTAACTTCCTTATCTTTAAAGATGCTAGAAATTGGAATTTTCCCTTAGGAGAAAGGATTTACAAATAATTTATTTCTACTTGACAGTTAATGGCTAGAATAATCTTACCTTTATTGAACCTACACCAGTTGCTTGAACTGGGATTCTGTTCTAACTTAAAACTAATTATGGGAATTTTTAACTAGAAACAAAACACAGAAACTTCATACCTAATTGCCATCTTGAGAAAACCATACAGAATCTGATTTCTGCTCTTCTAAAATGATGATTTTTTAAACTTTTGCAAATTCACCATCATTACATATTCTACACAATAAAGCACTGTGTAGAAGAAGATGAGAATTGATTAGAACTCTAAATACAAAAGTTTTAGAATTAAGATATTGAAAATTCATGCAGTTACTTTAATGGCAAGATTGAAAGGAAACTGGAGATTCTCCCTTTTAATTTTAGTAAAGCTTTTTATTTGGGAATAATTTCACATATTTCGATGACATAAAAATAAAAAATAGTTCAAAGAGTACTCATATGCTTGTTCTCCAGAATCATCTATTTTATAATTCTTTTATGTTAGGACAAATTAGGATCAGTAAAACATTTTTTAAAATGTGAGTGAGACATTGCTCAAGTATGAGATATTCTTGAATCTTAACTTACTATTTTTTCTTTCTCTTTTCCTCACATTTAATATTTCCAAAATACTAGGCACACAACTAGATCTAAATAATAATTGTCATACTTAAGTAATTTTAATTTTGCCATTATATATAAAGAGAATAATGGCTAATAAAGCCAGTGATACTGAATCAATTCCATGAAAACAGTTTATAAATTCTAGAAACATTGAATGGGTTTTTTAGTGATGTGCTCAGGGTAGCATGATATTATTTGAATATAGATTTTGCCATTGCAAATGCAGTTTTAAAATGTTACAAAATTATGATGAGTTGTCCACTAGCTCTATGACAAGGCCCACGTGGTAAGCAATGAAGGCCAACATCCAGTGAGGAAGTGAGGCCTCCTGCGAAAGCCTAAGTGACCGTTATGGGTTGAATTATCCCCTGCTTTGCTCCATTCATTTATTGATATTGTAACCCCAGCACCTCATATCTGTGATCTTATTTGGAAATAGAGTCATTGCAGATATAATTAGTTAAGATTAGGACATTAGGATAAACCATAATCCAGTATGTCTGGTGTCCTTATAAAAGGGATAAATTTGAACACAGAGACAGATAATCATAAGACATTGTGAAGAGACAGGAAGAAGATGCCATGTAGAGACCAAGGAGGGAGGAGGGAGACCCATCCCGGCCTTGCCGACAACTCAGTTTTGACCTTCTAGCCTCTAGAGCTGCAAGACAGTGCATTTCTGTTGTTTTAAGCCACCCACGCTGTGGCATTCTGTTATGGCAGCCCTGTGAAACTAAAGGACATTAAGTAAGATGATAGTTTCAAGGGGAGATAAATTTACTTGAAGGCACAAAAATGTACATTTACATTAGTGATTTTGAAAATAACTTTTAACTCTAAATAAAAGTCTCAGAACAAAAATATGTCTTCTCTGTTATGGCTCACATTTTCTGACATAATTAATGTAGAAAATTCCTTATATTCTATCTCCGCTTATTTATGATTTGCATTTTTCACAGAAGGGAGTAATTGTAAACAAATGACATTCAGAATATACAAAGAATTGAGGAAAACACTTCCAAATTCTTGTGCATGAAATACTTGTGCTCAGTAAGTAGAATTAAATCTTCCTTAAAGGAAAAATATTATGGCAATGGTAGCCTTCAGCAGTAGCAATTTATACTCAGAATTTATGAGTTTCTTACTGACTTATTATTTGGTGAGCAAAATCCATACTTGTTATAGGAACCTTTGTATTCACTCTTATTTAATAAATTTAGAAGAGAGAGCACATCAATGTATTGTGATATCAACCAGGAAGTCTCTTTTAAAATAGATTTTATTCTAAAATGTATATCATGCATTTTTAATTCAATTCAGTAAGCAGTCCTTGAAGATAAAACTTCACCAATTTTTTTCCCAGTTTCAGTTTCAGGTATAGCTAGATAATATTTTAGAAATATTAATTTTTTCAACATCTCGTTTAAGTTAGCCTTCTTCCTATCCATGAAGCAACTGGGTTATTTGACATCTTTCCTCTTTAAAGGAGGATTTATTAGCAGAAGGCAGAGGAAAAAAATAACTCCACCCGCTAACCCTTGAGTTGAGAAAGCCTACATTCTTGGATAAGAAGAAAAGGAATCATGACATAGACAATATGCTTAGAAGGATAACAATGGGCAAATTTAAAGTACTGCCCTCTCCTCTCCCCACGGAACCTGAATTTAGGTAAGAAAAGACTCTTATCATGCTTAAATAAGTTTGAGATGAGAGAGGTAATACTTCCTGCTTCTTGTCTCCCACCCCCAACCAAATCAAAGGATAAGGAACTCGAGACTGACTTTGAGGAATTTATTGTGACCATTAATTTTATATTCAAATTTTAGATCTGTCACTATGAAGAGCTATTATATAGTCCTTTCCCAGTCCTACTCCCCAGATTGATGGACCTAACTTAATTCTTTAAATTTAATCATAGTTCATCATAATATTTCAAGATTTTTCTTCAGTAGTACATGATATATGATTGATAGCCCTGACTCACCACTGGGAGCTATCTTATAGTTGTTAAGAAGTCAGTGTTCAACTATCCTAACGCTTAACTGTCTTTATGCAGAGGAAAAGAAAGACATGATGATGAAGATGCAGAAATATAATAATTAA
>NW_011888787.1:12506992-12509102 GCF_000151845.1 Pteropus vampyrus | reverse complement strand
GTAATTGTAAACAAATGACATTCAGAATATACAAAGAATTGAGGAAAACACTTCCAAATTCTTGTGCATGAAATACTTGTGCTCAGTAAGTAGAATTAAATCTTCCTTAAAGGAAAAATATTATGGCAATGGTAGCCTTCAGCAGTAGCAATTTATACTCAGAATTTATGAGTTTCTTACTGACTTTATTATTTGGTGAGCAAAATCCATACTTGTTATAGGAACCTTTGTATTCACTCTTATTTAATAAATTTAGAAGAGAGAGCACATCAATGTATTGTGATATCAACCAGGAAGTCTCTTTTAAAATAGATTTTATTCTAAAATGTATATCATGCATTTTTAATTCAATTCAGTAAGCAGTCCTTGAAGATAAAACTTCACCAATTTTTTTCCCAGTTTCAGTTTCAGGTATAGCTAGATAATATTTTAGAAATATTAATTTTTTCAACATCTCGTTTAAGTTAGCCTTCTTCCTATCCATGAAGCAACTGGGTTATTTGACATCTTTCCTCTTTAAAGGAGGATTTATTAGCAGAAGGCAGAGGAAAAAAATAACTCCACCCGCTAACCCTTGAGTTGAGAAAGCCTACATTCTTGGATAAGAAGAAAAGGAATCATGACATAGACAATATGCTTAGAAGGATAACAATGGGCAAATTTAAAGTACTGCCCTCTCCTCTCCCCACGGAACCTGAATTTAGGTAAGAAAAGACTCTTATCATGCTTAAATAAGTTTGAGATGAGAGAGGTAATACTTCCTGCTTCTTGTCTCCCACCCCCAACCAAATCAAAGGATAAGGAACTCGAGACTGACTTTGAGGAATTTATTGTGACCATTAATTTTATATTCAAATTTTAGATCTGTCACTATGAAGAGCTATTATATAGTCCTTTCCCAGTCCTACCCCCCAGATTGATGGACCTAACTTAATTCTTTAAATTTAATCATAGTTCATCATAATATTTCAAGATTTTTCTTCAGTAGTACATGATATATGATTGATAGCCCTGACTCACCACTGGGAGCTATCTTATAGTTGTTAAGAAGTCAGTGTTCAACTATCCTAACGCTTAACTGTCTTTATGCAGAGGAAAAGAAAGACATGATGATGAAGATGCAGAAATATAATAATTAAATAAATGCCAAGATATTACAGAATTATTAAACTTTTGGTTATAAAATGAGTGTCCTTGACTTTCAATGAGAGGTTTTTGAAAGTATTTCCTTCCTCTGGTACATTTGATGAAAAGAAAACAACCAAACAAATATTAAACTTAAAGCAATTTTAAGAAACCATTTAACAGAGGACATTTTAGGAAAATCAATATTAATTTTCAAAATATTTGCTATCTGAGAACATCTTTCATATATATAAAATCCTTTGTGTATCTTTCAACGTTTAGAGTTCAAATGTGCTGATATGCATTTTCCCTTTTAGTTCTTGAAATGACTTCACAATATATGACCATTGATATTTTCAGCCAAATGATAGGGAAAGTGAGCCTTGCTGAGGTTGTTAATAGACTTGAAAATTGGAAGGGAACTGATTCTTTTTGTTCTGTAAGCCATTCTCTGAGTTTCTTCTTTGTGCTAAGTGCTGGGATGCAGAAGTGAATAAGATGTGATTTCCTGTCATCCCCTGCTTCAGACTGCATTCTCAAGTACTTGAAAGATTGTTGTTTTTTTTTTTAGAAATGAGGAGAGTAAGACTAGTGAAAGTGAACAGTGAGAACTGGGGCTGCACCAAAGCACCAGTCGAGAGGTCTAGACCCAGGGCGCCTCACTATTCTGCTCTTCTCTTACTGCTGGGCCTGGAGGCCTTAACCTGTTGCACAGCTCAGATCTAAAAGGTAGAGGTGCCACCAAGTTCATCTTTTGTAGCAGTATCTAATTTAATCAATCTTGCAGGCTCCTCATCTAGAGCTTGTAAGCTTGGAAATAGTGGTTCCAGAACTATCCTTCTCCTCATGCTTATTGCAGGTTCTCCCAGCCACTAATGCCTCTAACAGGCTGCGTTCAAAATTAAAGCACAGATTTCAAGTGCCTCCTCTCTTTTCTAAATCATAAACATGTGCTTTCTGGTACTTTTGAGAGAAAGGACTATAA
>NW_011888787.1:12493054-12506127 GCF_000151845.1 Pteropus vampyrus | reverse complement strand
TTACTCCACTCACCACAATACCCTTTAGGTCCATCATGAAATGTCTTTTTCATCCTTTTACTTGCAGTCTATGTCTATGTGTGTCTTTTAATCTGAAATGAGTCTGTTGTAGGCAGCCTCTGTAAAAGTCTTGTTTTCTTATCCATTCAGCCACCCTGTCTTTTGATTGGAGCATTTAATACTTTTTTATTTGAAGTACTCATTGATAGATATGTAGTTATTGTCATTCTTTATTCATATTTTTGATACATATTTTTTTCTTCTTCTTAAAGAAGTCCTTCCAGCATTTCCTGTAATACTTTCTTGATGTTGTTGAACTCCTTCAGCTTTTTCTTGTCTGGAAAGCTCTTTATCTGTCTTTCAATTCTAAATGATAGCTTTGCTGGGTAGACTAATCTTGGTTGTAGGTCCTTGCTTTTCATCACTTTGTATATTTTGTGCCAAGCCCTTCTGGCTTGCAAAGCTTCTGTTGAGAAATCGGCTGATAGTCTTATGGGAGCTCCTTTGTAGGTAACTAATTGCTTTTCTCCTGCTGCTTTTAAGATTCTTTGTCTTTAACCTTTGTCATTTTAATTAGGATGTGTCTTGGTGTGAGCCTCTTTGGGTTCATCTTGTTTGGGACTCTTTGAGCTTTTTGAGATTGTATATCTATTTCCTTCACCAGGTTAAGGAAGTTTTCCATCATTATTTCTTTAAATAGGTTTTCAATTTCTTGTTCTCTCTTCTCTTTTTGGTGGAAATGTACTATGCTTAATGTTGTCTTAGAGCCTCCTTAAACTATCTTCAATTTTTATATTCTTTTTTCTTATTGCTGTTCTGATTAGGAGTCCTCTACTATCCCATCCTGTAAATTGCTGATTTGATCCTCCACTTCATCCACTCTGTTGATTGCCTCTAATGTACTCTTCATCTTGAATACTATACTCTTCATTTCTGACTGGTTCCCTTTTATGTTTTCTATCTCCATTTTTATGTTTTCTATCTCTTTGTTAAAGTTCTCACTGAGTTCATCTACTCTTTCCCTAAGTTCACTGAGCACCCTTATAACCAGTGTTTTGAACTCTGTATCTGGTAGATAGCTTGTCTCCATTGTGTTGAGTTTTTTTTTCTGGAGCTTTGTTCTGTTCTTTCATGTGGGATATATTTCTTTGTTTCCCCATTTTGCTTGCCTCCCTGTGTTCGTTTCTATGTATTAGGTAGATCTGCTATTCTTTTGGTCTTAGTAGAATGGCCCTATATATAGAGTAGACGTTCTTTGGAGCTCAGTGGTGCAGTCTTCCTGGTCACCTGAGTGAGGTGCTCTAGGTGTTTCCCTTGTGTGGGTTGTGTGTGCCCTCCTGTTATAGTTGAGCCTTGGTTGGTGTTTGCACTTCGATGGGAGGAATTTATCCTCAGGCTGATTGGTTGTGAGGACCGAGTGGTGAGGGGCTGACCCTATGGAGCAGGATTCACTTTAGCAGGGCTCTGGTGCCTGCCTACTCAGCCCTTTGGGTGTGTTCTCCACAGACGCAGCCCTGGGTGATGCTCCAGCTTTGGTGCTGGTCAAAGCAGGCCGCTGATATGCCAGCCCAAGGGCCTCCTGGGAGGCATCTAGCTGTAGGTCAAATTCAGCCACAGCCTGTGAACCTCCGGGGCTGCCTGGTAAGAGTCACCGAACAGTCCACAGATGGATGCCACATGTGCTGAGTTTATAGGTGCCTCGAGGGGCCAATTCAGGAACCGAGACCGGCTACCGCTAGTGCAGGGCTTGGGGCTGCTCAGTAAGAGGTATGGAGCATGCTAAGCCAGATGCTGTTTCTTTGGATTTTGTGAGCCTTTGAGAGATCTTAGCACAGTCCACGGCAAGAACCTAGCTAGGCCATTTGTATGGAATAAACCACTAGAGGCAGTAGCTTGGTTGGGCCCACAAGTCGAGAGAGGCAGAGTCTCAGGAAATCACCTGGGTAGGGTGACCTGTGGGAATAGATATTTAAGTTACTAACTCCACAACACTGTGCTTGGAGCCAAATGGTATCGGTGATGGCAGAAGACAAAATAGCTCATCTATTTTAGGTACTTCAGCAGCTTTTAATCCAAATTAAACAAGTGATGACAAACCATGATAGGAATATCAGCACAGTAGTTGACTGACTTTCTAGCATAGAAGGCATTGAGGACCATTATAGATCTAAATATTTTAGGAGCAGTAGTGTGATTCTCATGTGGTATGAGACTGAGAAAATAGCCAGGAGACAATACATCCTCCTGCAGACAAAACATCTCTGAGACTTGTATCACCCCTTCAGCAGGAGGATATGACAAAAAGTGAAATATTCTTTGTTTAGTAGAAGAAGAGTGTACATCAAAAAATCAATTAATTACTTAAAAGTAATAATGAAAATCATCCTGAACTAGTCAACTCCATATTTAATCAGTTTGAAAAGAATGAGAGCCAAGAGAAAATGTTATACTTTGGATTCCTTTGGCCTGCAAAGTTTGGTTTCAGCAAATACTATAAAAGTTATCAACATGAAAACGTTTAAGAATAGGTAAGACTATAACTGCTGGAATTCACTGCTCATTGTGAAGGTGAAAAAGTCACTTCCTGAAGATTCGTTTTCTTGTGAGTCAGTACATATATGATGATAGAGAAAATAGGTTGATTCTATTAATTTTCTTTTTTGAGCTTACTTTCCTCCATCCTTAGTAAAATTTTGGCTCAAGTCTATCCCAATTTAGGTGAATGTAATGATAACACTCTGAAATTAACCAAACTTTAATCAAACCTACATAGGCAATTTATATTTGTGAGAATAGCAAGACAACTATTAGATTAAATTAAAGATTATTTATGATTCTGTTTGGAGACTATCAAGCATTTATATTTTCTCTATTTTATTATAAAAAAATACTATATTACTTTACAATTACAGTTTTTACCATGAAATTATAAATATAATTAAGAGATGTTAAATTGATAATCAACTTCTTGTATTTTTTTCTTACCTTTGAATTTAGTACATATCTTTGCCCCTTAGAAATAAAAACACAAATATATGAAAGTCAAATAAGGAGAATCATTATCCTAATTTCAAATACTTATAGAATCTTCTCTTAACTTTTATGCATATTATTCTTGCCATCAACCTTTTTTTAACAAGAAAATAAAATATTGACTCTGTTTTCATGCTGGTAAGAATTGCTTTGTACCAGGCAAAATTGCAGATATATTAAAATTATTTTTTAAAAAAGATTCAGTAAATGAAAACTACTTACCTTAAATTATATTTTCTTAGTTTTTCCTGTTATGAAGCTGCCTCTTGGTTATAATGGGTGGCTTCTAATGCTGTTTTTGTAGCATTCATTTAAATGTGTCTTTCTTATGCAGTTTAGGTTATGGTTCTTCAAAAACTTACATACAGAAAGTCTCTGACATGAGTGCTATGCTCTTTATCTGGCTTTCTATAATTCTCCTTAAGCCTGACTCCTCTCACTTACATACTTCCCAATCCAAGATAATGCCTGCTATGTCCATCTGCCCATGAGGAACTCATCTATCCTTACCATGCTGAAGAGTGGGAGTGCATGCTTTCACCATTACTCTTTGTCTCAGTCAGACATCAGTAGCATCTCTGTACTATCACTCAACTTCAGAATCCTCCAGGTAAGAAAAACACCATTTTTTTTATATTTCTATCCCCAGGTTCCAGAATTCAAATATTAAGCTCTTGCAAACTCTTTTACCTTGCCCTACCCTCGTGACCATACATGGGTGGGCCTATGAGATTTTGGGTGTAATGAAATACTTGTCTCTCCATTTTATACATTTCATCAGTCTCTCAACAACTGTACTTGGGTGGCTCTGGTCAAGATGACGGAGTAGGTAAATGCTGTTCTTGCCTCATCTCACAACCACATCAAAATTACAAACTAAACTACAGAATAGCTATCATTGTGAGTCGCCTAAAGTCTAGCTGAATAGAAGTCCTACAACTGGGGATATACAGAAGAGGCCACCTCGAGACTGGTAGGAGGGGTGGAGAGACATGGAATAAGCTGATCTCACACCTGCATGTGGCGATTGAGAAACAGAAGGATATCTTGACTGCAGTGGCTCCTTCAGAGGAGCAAGGGGTCCTGGTTTCACATCAGGCTCTCCAACCCAGGATTTCAGTGCCAAAAATAAATCTTTCCACAACTTTAGGCTTTTAAAACCATTGGAAATTGTGGCTGAGTAAGGCAAAGGGTGCCTGGAGTTGCAGACATTTCTCTTAAAGGGCACATGTGCAGACTTGCTGACGGACTCACTTGTCCTGAACTCCAGCACTGGAGCAGCAGGTCGAAAGTCACCAAGGATATACAGGGAGGAACTGAGTTGTCTGGCTTCAAGGCAAGAACTGGAGGGGCAGCTTTCCTCCCAGAAAGAATTGCTTGCAGAATCCATTGTTCTTTTGTTGGGCCCTACCCCTTTCTGGAGCCCTATCTGAGTCACCATCAACCTAACACAGGTCACCCTGCCCTGATGATTCCCTGAGACCCCACACCACCCAACTAATGAGCACACCCAAGTCACTTCCAGTAGCTTGTACATACAAATGGCCTGCCTTGGTTCATACTGCAGACTTTCCTAAATTCTCTCAAAGGATCAAAAAACCCAAACAAGTAGCATCTGGCCTTGGCATGCCCTGTACCTCTTACTGAGCATCCCCAAGGCCGGTATTAGTAGCATCAGCCTCAGTTTGTGGCTTGGCCTCTCGAGGCACCTCCAAGCCCAGCATGGGTGGCAGCCATCTGCAGATTGCTTGGTGACTCTTGCCAGGTGACCCCTGGAAGAGCACAGGCTACAGCTGAACTTGACCTGTGGCAGGGCCCCTCCCAATAGGCCCCGAGGTTGCCATGCCTCGTGACCAGCTTTGGAGCCTCAGCACCACTTGGAGCTGCATCCGAAGATGGGCAGACTGGGCAGGCACCAGCCCTGCTAAAGTGAATCCTCCTGTGTAGAGTCAGCCCCCATGGGACAGTCCTCATAACCAGTCATTCGAGGGTCAATCCTCCCATTGATGTACAAACAGCAACCAAGGCTCAACTACAATAGGAGGGCACACACAACCCACACAAGGGATATACCTGGATCATCTGGCTCAGGTGACCAGGGAAGAATGAGCCTCTGGGCCCTACAGAACATCGACTACAGAAGACCACTCTACTAAGACTGGGATATATAGGAGCTCTACCTAATACATAGAAACAAACACAGGGAGGCAGCCAAAATGGGGAGACAAAGAAACATGTCCCAAGTGAAAGAACAGAACGAAGCTCCAGAAAAAAGAATTCAACACAATGGAGACAAGCAATCTACCAGATACAGTGTTCAAAACACTGGTTATAACGATGCTTAGTGAACTTAGCAGAAAAGTAGATGAACTCAGTGAGAATATTAACAAATATATAGAACATATAAAAATCGAGGTAGAAAACATAAAAAAGAACCAGTCAGAAATGAAGAATACAATAACTGAAATAAAGAATACATTAGAATCAATAGTAAATTAGATGAAATAGAAGATTGAAGCAGTGATTTAGAAGATAAAGTAGCAGAAAACACCTAATTAAAACAGCAACAAGAAAAAAGAATCTCCCCAAAATAAAGATAGTTTAAGGGGCCTCTGGAACATCATCAAGTATAGCCACATTCACATCATAGGGGTACCAGAAGAAGAAAGAGAACAAGGACTTGAAAACTTATTTCAAGAAATAGTTTTGGAAAACTTCCCTAACTTGGCATAGAAAATAAATATACAAGCCTAGGAAGCACAAAGTTCCAAATAAGATGAAACCAAAGAAGCCCACACCAAAGCACATTCTAATTAAAATGCCAGTGGTTAAAGACAAAGAGAGAATCTTTAAAAAACAGCAAAAGAAAAGCAATTAGTTACCTACAAGGGAGCTCCCATAAGACTGTCAGCTGATTTCTCAACAGAAGCTTTGCAAGTCAGAAGAGCTTGGCACAAAATATTCAAAGTGATGAAAAGCAAGATTAGTCTACCCAGCAAAGCTGTCATTTAGAATTGAAGGACAGATAAAGAGCTTTCCAGACAAGAAGAAGCTGTTCCGTGTTGTTGCAGATGGTAAGATTGAAGCAGTTCATCAATACCAAACCAATATTACAACAGATGTTAGAGGGACAAGAAGAAGAGGAGGAAGAAGAAGAGGATGAAGAGAAGAGGAAGGGGAAGGAAAAAAGATAAAATATATGAATAATAAAATGGCAATAAGTACATATCTATTAACAATTTTTTTTCAATATACATGGATTAAATGCTCCAATTAAAAGATAGGGTGCCTGAATGGATAAAAAACCAAGACCATTACATAGGGTGCCTGCAAGAGACTCACTTCAGATCAAAAGACACACATAGACTGAAAGTAAAGAGTTGGAAAAGATATTTATTAAAAATGGAAAGAAACAAACAAAAAGCTGGGGTAGCAATACTTAAACCAGACAAAATAGACTTTAAAACAAAGGCTATGTAAAATAAGAGACAAAGAAGGATCCAGTTATCCCACTTCTGGGTATTTATCCAAACAAACCCAAAATACTACTTTGAAGGTACACGTGAACCCATATGTTCATTGCAGCATTATTTACAATAGCCAAGATATGGAGGTAACCTGGGTGTCCATCAATAGATGAATGAATAAAGAAGAGGTGATACATATATACAATGGACTATATTACTCAGTCATAAAAAAGAATAAAATCTTACCATCTGCAACGACATAGATGGACCTAGTGGGTATTGTGCTGAGTGTAGTAAGTCAGACAGAGAAAGACAAATGCTACACTATTTCACTTACATGTGGAATCTAAAGAACAAAATAAATGAACAAAACAGAAATAAACTCATAGATACAGAGAATCTTTTGATGAGTTTTGGATGAGTGAGGGGTTGAGGGGTCAGTAAAAAGCGAGAAAGGATTAGAAAGTACCAACTGGTAATTACAAAATAGTCATAGGGATATAAAGTATAGCATGAGGAATATAGTCAATAATATTGTAAATACTATATATGATATCGGATGGGTACTAGATTTATTGGGATGATCGCTTTGTAAGTTATATAAATGTCTAAATCACCATGTTGTACATTTGAAACTAATGTAATATTGTATGTCAACTGTAAGCGAAAAATATTTTTAAAAATATTTTTAAAAACAAAGTAAAACAGCAACTGGTCTTGGAAATGATCATTCCTCTCTTCCTCTGTGAGGTAAGGTGGGGAAATTCTATAGTATTTCTCATAAATCCAAAATTTCAGTCATCTTTACTTAACTTTTTTCAAATATAATCTTTTTCTTACATAAACTACAATGGACTATGAAATTAGTGTCACATGACAAGCTTGCCAATTCTCTAGGAGAAGTTTCTGGCTTAATTTGGAAAATGGAAAAACTTAGTTTCCATTTTCCCCGTATTTGTTGCTCTAGCTACAATTTTGAATCAACCTAAAAAGTCTCAAGAAAATGATTTTATACACCTATGGAATGTTTTATTTTAAGTTACCATTCAACTAATTATTATAATTTAGCTACCTCATTTTAATGATAAATTAGTCAATCAATTAAACTTTCATAATGTATTTAGCATGATGCTAGGTTCAGTGGAAAAATACACCATGGTGACTCTCCACTTGGAGACTCGATATTTATACCTATAATTCTACAATTACAAGAAAACAAAGACAAGCATTACAGCTGCAGGCATACGAAGTATAAAAATAAGTGGTTTTTGATGAAAGGCAGGATGTGTGTAGACTGGTATATTCACGGAAATATTTGAAGTTAGCCTAGGCCCTAAAGGAAGCAGAGGACGTGGGCCAGTATAAGGAAAGTGTTAATTTGAAATAGATGGAGCAGTGAGGTTGGCAGGCCTGTCATATGGAAGACATTGAGGAAAGTCTCTTGATTAGATTCCAGTAAGAATGTTGAAAAATCATGGGAGATAGTTTTGAAGAGGAAAGTGTGAGACCTAATGGGGAAGATACTAATTAGCACAAAAGTATCTTAAGAAAGCCATTATAGCACTTGACTTGTAGGAAATATAGAAAATAATTTTGAAGAATGATCTAATTTTCTAGGCACATTTTCACTAAATTAAGAAAAACTAAGTAAGCCTTTAAAAACAAAATTATCGTATTCTATTGAGCACATATTGAGTAACAACCTAGTGACAGATATAAGACCTAATGAAAAATATAAGGTAATGACTCTGCCTCCAATAAGGTTATATATTGTGAATTGTTGATAAATAAGTTCTTCCCTATTAATGTGTCAAAGTCCTGAGATTCCTAAAAATAATAGTTTTGTGCTATTTCATTGTGAGGGCAAGAAAAATAAATATAATGTAGAGTGCAAGGTGTTATTATGAACTGTTAAACACCAACTAATTTATCAAACAATTGTTAAGCACATGCTTTACTAGGAAGTGTTTTACTATGGCAGAACAGGAAACAGCACCTCTACCCAGTGATAATTCCATTCTAATGTAGTGGTTAGCAGTGGGAGACATATAGCAAGTTCCTCAGGGGGTGCTCACGCAGGATAAAGGGGACCCAGAGTACCAGGGAAGAGAAAGGGAAGATTGTTGTTGTTCTAATTTAGAACATTCAGAGAGAAGTTAAAATCAAATTTAAGCTGAGGCCTTAAGGAAATATGGTAATGAGTTATATAGATATGTAGAAATATTATATTCTAGGCAGAAAAAAATACCAAATACAGAAGCCCTGATACAGATGCTTACTGAATACGTGTGGAAAAAAATTTCAAAAGTCATTGTGGCTGGAGCGAAGTGAGTGAGAGAAAAATAGAAGGTGAAGGTAGAGAGAAAAGTGCCAGGATTCTGGTTGATGTGTATGTGTGTGAGAAGTCTGGGACAACGTATATTATGCAGGGCCTTGTAGGTCATTTGCTTGTATTCTGAATGGGATGGTGAGATAATTGGTAGATTTTAATCAAAGGAATGACCACAGGGAGCTCATTGCTACCAGGGAGATTTTGCAAAAGGAAGTCATTAATAACCTTGACAAGTACTGTTTAGAATGGTGAAAGGGAAAAAGGCCTTGTTGAAACATCTTTGGTGAGGAAAAAGATGAGAGGAACAGGAGAAAACAAACAGGTGACTCAGAATTCAACTCACTGGAGAGCAAAAAAATAGAGTAGCTCAAGAATGTGGCTTAAAGAGAGGGTTTTTTGTTTTGTTCTGTTCTGGTGTTTTTTTTTTGTTGTTGTTGTTGTTGTTGTTGTTGTTGTTGTTGTTTGGTACATTGCTCTAATTTTTAAGATAGGCATTATTATACCAAATCTAAATGCCGACAAAAATGTAGAAAGGGGAGAATACTGGATAAATGTTACTGAGTGGGCGAGAGGAGATAGATTTATTGGACAAATGAAGATGTTGGCCTTAGAAAGGAACACTGCAAGCTCTTATAGTAACCAGAGGACATACAGAATACATATTTACAGATGCAGGTTGGTTAGTAGATGTGAGAACATATGGCAGTTTTCTGACAATCACTTCTTTTTTCTTAGTGAAAGAGGAAAAAGTTGAAGATGGGGAAAGTAGTTGAAGGAGAGAAAAGAAATTAGGAAATACTTGCCTAGGAAAGAAAGAGATTGAACAGATTAGACACGTGTAGTAGAATTGCTAGGCAGTACCAAGGTTCTTTTAGAGGTTTATGGTCATGAATTTAAGATGAGACCAGCTAGCATGGTTATGTGTTTCTCTCCTGCCACATTCAACTTCCAGAGATATATGTGAGGAGAACAGAAGATTGGACTTCTTCAGTACTGACTTCTGTCTTTACAGAAGAAGGAGGATAATGCAGTTAAGAACATACACATTGGAATGGTTTTAATGAAAAGCCATGGAATCAAAACTTGATATCAGGGAGATGGGGATGGAGGATAGTGAAACATGTATAAGGTCAATGGATTATTGGTACTGGTGGATACAAAGATGCTTTGCAGTTGTCCTCTGAGGGAATGAGTTGGAAAATCAAAGGTAATTGATGGAGAAAGGAATACTTAATATTGAGAATATATAGGATTTACAGTAAGGTAAGTATAAGATTTAAGCTATAACTCCAGGAGTGGAGAGCTGAAGGAATTGGACATACTCAGAGAATCCTGAGTATTAAAAAGATTATCTGTAAGGACAAATAAAAATGAAAAAATAAGAAGCTTAATTCTCCCTGTTGAAAATAAGAATCTTTTCTCTCCTTTTTCTTAAAACATTTACTTCAGAAAACTTGTAGCTGTAAATTCTGTTTCTTTGAAATGTATATAAACCTTTTCAGAAATTGCATAAGCGTTTTGCCGGTTATATGGCCCAGGAACACCTTTTTCAAGGACCTAGGAGCCATCTCTTTGAAATATAAACATCTGTGGGAGGGTAGGAGCCCAACTTCAGTGGATGTGTTGCTTCAAGTTATAAAAGTATTTCTTGTCATAAAAGTATGAAAAATTTGTCTTTCCTTTGAATAAAGTCAATTAGCTAACACAGGTTACCCCCATTGCTGGATGAATTTAGGATGAACTACATGTAGCAAATAGTGCTTTCAAATCCTCTTACTTGAGGACTAGCTATTGTTTATCTTGGAAACCTGTATATAATGGGTTGTATCTGCTTGACTATATAAAATGAAATTTCTTTCTATCTTTGCATTCTCTTAACAAATTGTGATGCCAGTCATATTCTAGTTTAATACTTATTTAATAATAAAACTTTTTTTTTTAATTTTACCTTTGTAAAGACGTTCCAGGGTTGGTAGAAGAATTTGTTTTTAATTATATTTCCCAAACTTATGGAGATTCATAACTGTAAACCATGATGCAAAATCTTCTAGGAATGAAGAGTGACCTAGGACTCTGTAAATGATCAACAGAAACACCAGGAGTGAGTACAAATACTTGAGCTTCAAAGGTGTATTGCATGGATGCGCATCAGGGCTAACATGTGATAGTAAGATGGATATTTTATATGGTCATTATCAAAATTATTTAGGATTCACTGCCTGTAATTTTGACTGCCTGGCTTGGTATGGTTAAAATACAGAAATAGACATTAAGAAATAATGAATCAGGAAGGTTTCCCACATGAAGAATTAAATATCAATAACATGACAATACAGGAAATGTCACAAGCCAGTACATGAATGATCGCCAAATGAGCTATACAGACAATTTGTGCTGTAAATTCAGAAAAACAAGAGGTCACAAATTAAATGAGTTGGAAATATTTTTTAAAATTAATATGTATGGAGTATTCTCTGTATCAGATCAAAAGAATCATGTTTAAACTAGCTTTCAAGTAGCACCCAGGATGGGACATACATCCCATGGGGGCTCAATAAGTGCTAATTATCATAATATCAAACAGCAGGAGGAACCTCATCTAATCCAGCCCTCAGGCATCAGGCTTAAAGCATCCTCAGTAGATGAGAGGATGTCCAAGTTCGAAACTCTTCCTTGAAAAGCCTATTTATAATCATTTCTGTTTAAAACTATTCCTTGGTTTTAAACCTAATCATATTCTCTGTGCAATTACTTTCATTATATTTGTAGACAATTAAATCATGAAAGTTAGCTAAAAACTATTTCCTAATTACTTGTGATTCCCTTTGATAAATTTCTTCTTTTTCTCATGTCATGGATATCAGAATTAGATATAGATATAGTGCTCAAATAAAGCCCTGGGATTCATTCATTCATCTATTCTTTTATTCATTTATTCAATATGTATTTTAAGTTAAGTATTATGTAATTTATTGCTACAGATTAAATTATCTCAAACTCAGTTGAAAATAATGCATTTAGTATCTCATAGTTTCAGTGGGTAAGGAACCTGGGAGTAGTTTAGCTAGATGATTTTGACTCAGGGTCTCTCGAAAGGCCTCACTCAAGATCCTGGCTATAGTCATTTCAAGGCTTAACTACAAGTTCTGCTTCTAAGCTCACTGACTGATGTGTCAGCAGGTTTCAAAATATCCCTCTTCTAAGTTTATTCATGTGGACATCTCCATTGGATGGCCTCAGTATATGCAGCTGATTTCATCCAGAAGCATGTTACGCGAAAGAAAGCAAGAACATCCGAAACAGAAGGCACAGTCTTTTTTATAAATTAGAAATGACAGCCCATCACTTCTGTATTCTGTTTTTTAAACAAGAATCCTTAAATCCCCTACATCCAAGAAGGTAGAAGTCAGTAGCAGGCCACAATACCACAAGTATTGTTCTGTGATTTATCTAATCAACAGTACAACCCAAGCAACATGGTGGAGTGGAAGGACAATGGGCTTTGAGTCAGACAGACCTAAGCTGGAAATTCATGCTGTCCTTGCCCCCTTATGGTAAGGTACTTAATCTCTTAGAGCTGTAGCTTTCCATCTACATAATGTCACAAATTGTAGTTACCTTACTATGTCATTATATAGACTTAATGTTCTTGAGAGACAAAGAGACAAGACATTAGAAGTGACTATTGAATTTAATAAAGGAGACATAGAAAAGTTTTGCTGAATGGGAAAGGTTAAATAGGACACACAGAAGGGTGGAGGTACATGTACATCCAACATTCCAGAGAAAATAAGAGGGGCTTGGATTTAGAACACAGAAGAGAAGTTAGCTTTTCATCCCAGCAGGAATATTTGATTAATAGTATTTTTACTATGAAGTATGAGACAGGTTCATCAGTTAAGATATTGGCTCCAGCCGCGATCAGCTGTTTGGATGGAAGCATGAAATAGACAAATAATTAGGTATGCCTTGTTTGGAATTTTGCGAAATGAGTGGAAAGGAAAATGGATAAGAGGGTCAGGGTTTTGCAAGTGATTGATTATAGATCTGAACCATGGAATTTTAGCTGGGAAATGGAAAAATAAAGATAAAATTGAGAGTAAAAGTGGCTAGAATTCTAGTTCTTAACCGACATACTACACATATTACATTGTACTAAGAAGAAACATTATTTTCGTACATGTATGCAGAATAGAACAGTATAGAGTGATCAAAATAAGTGATGAGATTTTATAATATAG
>NW_011888787.1:12481829-12491789 GCF_000151845.1 Pteropus vampyrus | reverse complement strand
AGTGGCTAGAATTCTAGTTCTTAACCAACATACTACACATATTACATTGTACTAAGAAGAAACATTATTTTCGTACATGTATGCAGAATAGAACAATATAGAGTGATGAAAATAAGTGATGAGATTTTATAATATAGCAAAATACGTTATTGAATATTATTCACTTGCATAGCAATAAAAATAATGCTTGAGTAAAAACATGTCCTGTGTAACATTTAGAAATGGTTATGTTTCTAATTCACCGTATATTCCTTAGATATAAATGATAAATATCAGTACTTGAAGGTTTATTTAATCTAATGTAATTTATGGACATTATTTTTAAGTACTAAATATTTATTTGCGTAGATAGTCCATTATCTTAAAATATTTGAGAATGTTCTGAGCTTTACACTAGTCTTAAATGTTTCTAGCATCCCGTAAATGTTCAATAAAGCAACACTAACAATGCCTAAATTAAAGTTGTTTGAAGTCCTGTCACATAAAAATATTTGTGTTTGTTCAATCTTTTTTAATAGTATTGGTTTTAAAACTCTCAAAAATTATGAATTTAGTCGCAAATATTTTTTTCTTATAAGTTTAATTAATTCCCCAGTGCTACTTAAATATATTTCTTTATATAAAGTTTGAATATAAATATTGTATGTGAAGTCAGACGTTATGGAAGCCAAGATTAAAAGCAAAAAACAAGCTCAAGTCTTGTGGCTGTTTGAACATGCCACTTATGTCGTGAGAAATCTCCTTTATCCCAAATGTTATATTCTAATCAAATAATAACAGGTGTAATAAACTAGTTATGGTTTTGCGATTAGAGATTAGTTTGCTAGAAAACAAGATAAACTTAAATTGGTTGCTTCTGTCCACAGTTGTAGTTCTACATTTAATAGATATTTAACAGAAAAAAAAGATAAAAATTTTGGGACTCACTCTTAGAAAATGTTTTAAAATATTGTGTTGTGTAGGGATAGAACAAGTGTGTAAATTAGCTTGATAGAAATGCAGTGAAAGATGATTACATATTTTAAACTACAATACAAAATGAAACCCAGAGTTTGATCACTGTAATAATGCTTAAAAGAGAGCAGCCTTAGCCTCTGGTTTGTGTCTAGGCTCCAGCACATACTAATTGGATATATTTGTCAATTTACTCAATTTCTGTAAACTTTAGTTTGCTAATCTCTAAATTTGAAACAATGATAATATCCATCTTGGGTCATTGTTCTAACATTTAAATTAATATTCCATATAAACTGTTTAAGTGCAATGCCTAATTCCTACTGAGAATGCAATAAATGAAAGCCATTTTGGTTTTAGGGTATACCTCAGGGATATACCTAATCAAATCAATAAAGTTAATTTCTAGGTTGTAGACATTGACCTGGCACAGAATGTGAAAAAATAGGGCATTTGTTGATGTTGTCTCAAAATTCATTATTAATTAACCTGTAATATATTAGCTCAGTGTGTATTTATAATAGAATTTTTAGGAGAACTGTTATACTGAATAGATTAAAATAGCATTTCAAAAATTAAAAAAAATCTAGAAATAGAATAAGTTAATATAAACTACAAATCAATTGTAGTAACATTTAAAAAATCTTATATTTCCTTGTAATCCATAGATTCTTTAGTTGTAATACACATAACATTAATACATTTTTTGATATAATTTACATACAAAAATTCAGCCTAAATAAATGCACAATATAACGAGTTTTTAAAAATGAATATAGGCACGTAACCACCATCACAGTTATACACACTCACACACATATACAGTTTTATCATCTCCCCAAAATCCCTGTGCCTTTTAGAGTCAATCCTCTCCCTTCTGCACAAGGTACTGGAAACTAGTAGTAAATTATGGTTTTTAAAACTTTTTTAAATGTTGAGATAATTTTAGAATTACACAATGTTGCAAACATAATCCGGAGCTCTGGTATACCACTCATCCATCTTTCTCTCAGGTTAGCATCTTTAAAAATTATAGAACAATGATCAAAACCAAGGGATTAACCTTAGTATAATTCTAAGTAGATAACAAAACTAATTGGAATTGCACCAGTTTTTCCGCCAGTGCGCTCTCTTTATTTCACGATCTAACTTCCAGTCTCACTTTGCATCTAGTCATTATTCCTTGTGGGAGAGGTCTTGGTGGCAAAGATCTTTGAGGCAAGCGTTCTACTTCTGGTAAACTTCTGCACACTAATTTTAGCAACCATCAGTAGATCTAGCTCATGGCAATCATTACTGTGTGTTCTCATGGTGCTTTTCTGTTTTCCTTATTCTTTCCCTGCACTCAAAGTTTTATTGAGAATATAATATATTTCAATTTTATCACCTTTACCAAACTAAAAAATATCTCATTTTATACACTTACATAATTTTTAATTTAACTTTACAATGTATCAAGTAGTTTAAAACTCTAGTGATTCAAAGCTCTAAATTCAGATCAGCTCAACCTTTTACAAATAGATGAGCGGAAAAATCTGCCATGTTGTTGTCAATACTGTCAATCTTCCATGTTTCCAAAGGATGGGGGGATTTATATCTTGCAAGCCCTAATTTTTGCTAATCACTTCTCAAAATGAAAATGATTCCCATTCATTGAATGTATATTAAATGTCAAACATCGCACGTGCTTTAAATGCATATTTTTTTCCATTTCATTCTTATAAGGAACAATTTATGAGTAAAAAATATGAGGCTTACATATATAAATGGAATGGAACTTGGCCTGTAAAATTTAATAATTATAATGCAATGCAGTTCTGATACGAATCACCTGGATTTAGTGCAGACTACACAAATTAAGAAAATCCCCAGGAGACTATCTTCACTTCAGAAGAGTTTGAGAGTCTCCAGGCCACCCCACACCTTTGACAAACTGGATATAGCAGTTGGTTCCCACATATTATAGAACCATTCAGGTTCAATACTAATCATCGTCATAATCATAAGTGTAATTGTTATAATTAATATTTTCAAGGGAATAATTTATAAAAGGTAAAAGGAGAAAAAATTTCAGGGCAATTTATATTCTAAAAGAAAAGACATATAGACACAAGAGGGAAATACCAAGATAGAAGATGAAGAGCACAAATCAGTGGTAAATCGATCATGGCCTGTTTGCGAAGTTGTGCTGTACAATTAATTGTTAATGAAGCTAACTTGGAGTGAAGAACAGTTATTTGGTTACTCAGTTCTCCCTATCCATTCTTCTGGAACATATGTCCTCTTTTGGGGAGACCTGCTTTGTCTCACTCCTCATCCAAAGCCATATTATTCTTTTTAAAATTTGCCAATCATCGTCTCTTACCTCCCAGAACTAAAGCTTGGACAAATAAATTGATAAACATTATATTACATTCACTATGTTAATAGATGCAGAAATAGAATTAAATAAAATTCAACAACCTCTCAAAATAGAAAAAAATGAAATAACTTTTAATTAGGAAAAAAAAATAGAAGCTTTCTAAACTAGGTAAAATATATCTACCAAAAAGACCGTGAAATATTGTAACAATGCATACAATTTAATGTCAAAAACAGGAAAAAGATGCCCGCTAACAACACTTCTGTTTAACATTTTAATAGAAGTTCTAGACAGTGCATAAAGAAAGAAATGGAACTAAATAAAATAAACCATTGCCATCCTTTACATAGAACAAATTAAGAAGAAAATAGATAAATTATGCTAAATCTTAAGAAAGTTCAAGAAGTTTACAAGATATGGAATTAACATGTTAAAACTAATAGCACATTTTACAAGAGTAACAAAGAAATAAACTATATAAATAAAAAAAGCATTTATAGTGGCACAAAAATGAAATACGTAAAATTTTTTTTTTAAAAATGGGAAAAGACAAGAACATTTTTTAAATGTTAAAGGTATAAAATAAAGTATAAATATGTAAATAAGACTTCATCCTATTAATGGATGGGAAGACATTTTATAAAAATGTCAATTTCCATCTGATATCAAAAAATCACTGTAAGTCAATAGATAAAAGAAGACAGTTTAACACAATATGAACTGGTTGACAGATATAAAACAGTTCCACACATGTCTAGAAAATTATAACAAAAAAATGGTAGCAATCATTGGGAATGGAAAAACTATATTATATATGACAAAATATCTGTTCATAGAAGCTGTCGCATGTGGCCATGAAAAATTTGACTCCTGAAACCAATGTCTTGAATCAATGTCTTGATTCACTAGCATTCTCAGAATAAATATACAGATTAAAAAGTGAATCCATTAAAACAATTGACAGAATTCATTTTTTTTTCTAAAATGTGATTGAATCTAGGGTGGTATTTTCTTAAAAGAAATACCCAAGTAATTTTCCTGTTGCACAGACAATTGTACTTGGAAAAAAAAAAAAAGGAAAAGAAAAAAAAGAGAAGAAAGGCCTGTTACTTCTAAGGATAAACAAATTCTAAAGAAATAAAGGGTTCTTGTTTTATATTAGTGCTTGTAATCTATATAATCTAAATGTTAAAAATCCCAGCAAATGTAATGTAAAACATGAGTGTAAGTGCAGCTGGGCTTTATTTCTGTAATTATAAGAACAACAGTAAAGATCAGTATTCATAGAAAACACCTGCTTTTTTCTCTATCCATAAAAATTAGCACTTTGTGAATCATGGCTAGTTACAGTAATGTTATACTACAATAGAAAATGCTAAAAGAAATCTTTGGAAACGCATGCTTTCACTTATTTAGTGCATATCTTTTAAAATTCTTTTCTTCCTGAGTTATAGAACATTTGGTTCCTTCTACACAGCGTTTCATCATGTGGTGGTCTCATTGTGCCATTTTCAGTGAATGAATATTGAATAGCAGTTCCAAAGCTATTTTGAGGGAGTTCTAGTTTTGACTAGACAATCCCTAGAAAAATGTGCTATCACAATCTCAGAATGAATTGAAATGGGAATATCTTTCACATTTACATGTATTTAGACAATCTTTAGAATGTCATGTTACTTGTAGAGAACTAAGGTGGTGTGAGAAATGATTATAAAGCAGAAAAGTTAGAAGAAATGATACAGATTCTTTGGGATTTTGACAAGTCCACTGCTTTTGGAATAATTGTAGAAATCACTTAAGTGATTTCAAACTATAGTAATTTTAAACTTATAATTGTATTCTATGAAGGTGAACAATTTTAAATTATTATTTCCAGTGAGATTTATGAAATGATGTGTCAATTCAACATTTATATATAAAGATATGGGCAGAAAAACAAGTTCGATTTTTTTTGAAAATATCTCTAGGAATATGCTCATATAGATATGTGAAACTGTATTTTGTATATGTACTTTCATCTGTGTTATCATTTATTACTATTACTATAGGAAAACCTATAAAACGAATAGGTAAGCAAGCGTATATTGTCTGTTTTTAATTGCACTAGACAAATTGTGGATTATGCTAAGTGAAATAAGTCAGACAAAGACAAATATCACATAATTTCACTTATTTGTGGAATCTAAAAAACAAAACAAACAAACAAACAAAGACTCATAGATACAGAGAACACACTGATGGTTGCCAGAGGGGATGGGTGAAAAGGGTGAAGGGGATTAAGAAGCAAAAACTTCCAATTATAAAATAAATAAGTAACGGGTATGTAAAGCACAATTTAGGGAATATAGTCAATAAGATTGTGGTAACTTTGTGTGGTGACAGATGGTTACTAGGCTTATTGTGGCGATTGCTTTGTAAACTATGATGAATTACTATATTGTATACCTGAAACTAATATTATATGCCAACTATAATTTTAAAATATATCTAGATTTTTAACAAAATACTTCATAAAACAAATTCTAGAATGAGATGGTTGTACAAGGGGCTTGTGGACCCAGTCTCCTTTTTCACGTTCTAAATTGTTCCACGTTAAAGCAGCAGCATTTTAATAAATCAGAGTCTTGCAAAATATTGACCAAGAAAAAGGAAACGTAAAAACAATTGGAAAACATGACAGCATTTTTACCTGTCATTGCTCCACCACCCGCCCTGCTGTTGTAGTCATCTTGAAAACTAGCCTGCATTTCCAGGCCTGGAAACAGTTCCTGGTATCTGCAGGGAGCAGGGCAGACCATATTATCAAAGACTGGTGTTTGTATGAGCAAGTCAGGCAAGGCACTTGTTTTTGTCTTGCCTAAATCAAAACTCAACTCAGGGTAGCAAAGTATCCTGATCACTCTCTACTGCCTTTAAAGAAATTTTTTACAATTCTACATTCTTATTCTGCTTTATTTTTGTTGTCAGTGTAATGATTGGTCTGACATAAACTACTCTGTTATAATCAGAAACAGAAGGTCACTGTCTCCCAAATGCGGAATTTAAAAATGAGAACCTAATACCAGGATGTGTAAGAGGCAATACCACGATCTCTAATTTGAGCAAGTGTTAATGAAATATTCTTTTTCTTTTCTTTTTCACTAAATATATATATATATAGTGAAAGCAGCAGCATTTTAATACATCATATGTATGTATATGATGTATTTATATATATATATACATATGTATGTATACATATATATATTTAATTTATGAAAAGTGGGTAGGTTGTGCAGTTTCTGATTTCTGAAGCATGGGAAATAATTGTTGAGTGAGTGTAACATACTGTGATCTCTTTCTGGTATTTCCACCAAAGACTACTTACTTACATTATGTGTATGTAATAGAGGCATACATACGCAGCTTTTAAAAACATTCTGTATAGTCAGATCACTGTTTTAATTAGCATTATTAAGAAAGATTTCCTGATTTACTAAACTTAAAATTATGATCGTATATTTGACAGAGAAATTCTTTTAATCAGAGCACATAATATCAGTGGCATCATGGCAGTCATTTAAATTGGTTACGTTGGTAAGACTAAAATAAAGGGAGAAAGATATGTGAAAGCAAGAAGAACAGCAGAACACAGACAAAATTCTTTGCACAAGAAATGTTGTATATTGCAAAACAGCCATCGGCATTAACATCATTTAACATTTATTGACTTTTCTTGAAATTTAGTGCTTTGCATTTATCGTATAATTTAATTTATATAAGAAACTTAGATTTAATGCTAATTATTAGTAGTATAGATTTATTAATGAGGAAGCAATTTCAGAGATTAACAAATAATACATGGCAGAGCTGCCATTCAAACACAGTATGACTGTCTTGGATTCAAGACATGTACTCTTTTATTTTTATTTTTAATAGTAAAATAAACACTTAAATACAACATCTCCCTGCAGAAGCTGCCTAAGAGTTTGGGTGTAAATGAGTCCTAGTAGGGTTTTGGGAAAGAGACAAAGTGCCAATCAAGGGTACTGGATGGAATGTTATCTCAGAAAGGTAAGACTGGACAGTGGTTATAACTGAGAAATTTTAAACAACAATCGTTCATTTATTCTTTAGTGTTTATTTGGTGTTCCTTGCTATGTAAGGCATGTATTCATAAGCATTAAACTAAATAGCCCAGATTTAGGTACTCAAAGGGAATATTTTTCAAATCGTTAATAAAGTCAGTAAAATTAGTTTGAGGAGTTGCGAGATCTTAATGATTCTTAATTCTTTTTAATGAAAAATAATAGAATGGTATTATTATTAATGAAAATAATAGAATTGATAAAATAGCATAGAAGAAAATATATATAAGCTTATTTCACCTAGTAAGGTCATTGTGTGTGTGTATGGTGTTTGTGTGTGTAAGCCTTTGCTAATATATACACATATACACTCATACATATATGCTGCACCGTGATGTAAATGTGTCTTTGTGTTTCTCAGTCAAAAAGATTGAAAGACACCATTGTTTCAAGGAACACTGGAGAATATTTACTTAAAAACAAAAGTTAACAAAATTTAACATTCATGTACTTTATGTTACATTATAAAATATTTTGAAAATTAGTACCTTAGAAATTAAGCAACAACATGACATATAAATTTCCCAGGCATAGTCCAAAAAACAAATTTAATCATATGATTTTTACCTACATTAATCTGGTATCAAAAACAGAAATTTTAATAAACAACTCCTTGTTTTACCATTGTTTTTTATAATCACTAATAACAAATATTTATTACTTTTTATGGAAAAAGTCCTAATCAGCCAATCATATCTGCTTTCAGGCTCCTTCCCAGAAGCCAAGGACAAGCTATCATAGATGGAAGCTATTATAGATGAGCCATCATAGACAATTTAAAATAAATTTGATTGTTATCATCTCTTTTTCAAAATACTTTGTGTTTTTAAGGAGTCAATGAAAGAAAAATTTCCCACTGTTCCAAAGCTCCCAATTCTTATTATTTTTTCATACCTGTTTGTTATTTGGGATATTTGGGATTTGAGTGATTTCTAATTAAAATTCTTCTGATCAAAGTTGACCTTAAAGCTTGATGGCTAACATATTCTTTCACAGACTCGCAACATTTCTCTAATGAGTTATGAGTCTTGGGATAATAATGTATTTATTGAGACCAATAGTCAAGTAGTGACATCATGAAAAGTATTTATTACATGCTGTTTATGATACCACAAACTTCTTTAATTTTTAAATTTTTACTTTTAAAATAGGAAATAGTTGTCTGCAGCAAGACTTTGATGTAATATTACTTTCATTTAAGACACACTTGCTATATTATGAACAGTATTTCATCTGATTATAAAAATATTGAACATTTTAAAAAATCTGTCTTACAACAGAATTCATGACATTCAAGGGAAACTTTAACAAAATAAATTATAATACAACATGGTCAAAATGTTAGACTCATTAAAAAAGTGGGATGGAAGTGGAATTGTGTGATTTATTGATCTAAACAGAAATTCTTGAAAATATTGTTTCACATAAAAGCACTTAGTACAGTTACTAATGTCGACCTCTCGTCAGAACATAGAAATTAAATAGCCTCAGGTTTTTGTTTTTGTTTTTGTTTTTAAATAAAACAACTATATATATCTCATAATATTTAACATAACTGTTAGATTAGGAGTGGCTTAAAAAGTTTCATCTTACTATAATTCTTGAACCTGAATTCTCTCGTCTTATGAGCAATCGTGTGTGGTTTTGAGAACTGTGCATTGTGCAGGCACCTAGAGTAGGGAATGTGGAGATGTTGTGTAGGAGGTGGGATGAAACCAAGCTTCTTTTAAAATTGCAAAAAACAATACCTATAGGCTGATAGAAGCCTTGCACAACATCTTTTCCCTAGTCTGTATGCTCTTCTACCTCTCATCTTCTATAACCTATTGCCACATTTTTTTAAATGATAACATATGTTTGCCAAGTTTTCTTTCTTGCAGGGTTTTTTGTGATAATAATTACCAGTTAAGACACAGACCTTACATCCTTTAAAAATTAATTCAAAATCATACACAGGTATAAATGTAAAACTCAAAATTATAAAACTCCTAGAAAATAACAAGAAAAACAAGGTGACTTTGGGAATGGTGACTACTTTTTTAAATACACCAAGGTATGAGCCATGGAAGAAAGAATTAATAAGCTGGGCTTCATTAAAATTAAAAATCTATGCTCTGTGAAAAGCAATGTTAAAGGAATTAGAAGACAAGCTACAGGCTGGGAGAATATATTTGCAAAAGACATATCTGATAAAGGACCATTATACAAAGGACCAAACTATACAAAGAACTC
This sequence comes from Pteropus vampyrus, assembly GCF_000151845.1. NCBI lineage: Eukaryota > Metazoa > Chordata > Mammalia > Chiroptera > Pteropodidae > Pteropus > Pteropus vampyrus. The sequence continues at coordinate 12,482,114 of NW_011888787.1, read as the reverse complement.
ATTAAACTCAACAATAAGACATAACCTAATTAAAAATTGGTCAAAAACTTTAACAGACACCTCACCAGAGAAGATATACAGATGGTAAATAAGCATATAAAATGGTTTCACATCATGCGTCATCAGAGAAAGGAAAATTAAAACAACTTGATAACAATACACCCCTATTATAATGGCCAAAATCCAGAACACTGACACCACCAAATGCTGATGAGGACGTGGAGCAATAGGAACGCTCATCTATTGCTGGTGGGAATGCAAAATGGTACAGCCACTTTAAAAGAT
>NW_011888787.1:12452138-12481779 GCF_000151845.1 Pteropus vampyrus | reverse complement strand
ACTGACACCACCAAATGCTGATGAGGACGTGGAGCAATAGGAACGCTCATCTATTGCTGGTGGGAATGCAAAATGGTACAGCCACTTTAAAAGATTGTTGGTTTCTTAGAAAACTATGATTCAGCGTTTCACTCCTTGGTATTTACCTAAAGCCGTTAAAAAAGAAGACAGTCTATGGTTTCTTTTGCTGTGCAAAAGCTTTTTAGTTTGATGTAGTCTCATTTGTTTATTTTTTCTTTTGTTTCCCTTGCCCGAGGCGATATATCTGAAAAGAAGTTCCTGTTAGTGATACCAGAGAGTTTACTGCCTATGTTTTCCTCTAAAAGTTTTATGGTTTCAGGTCTTACATTTAAGTCTTTATCCATTTTGAGTCTATTCTTGTATACAGTGTGAGAAGGTGGTCCAGCTTCTTTTTTTTACAGGTATCTGTCCAATTTTCCCAACACCATTTATTGAAGAGACTGTCTTTACTCCCTTGTATATATTCTTACTTCCTTTGTCATATATTAAGTGAGCATATATGCGTGGATTTATTTCTGGGCTCTCTATTCTGTTCCATTGATCAATGTATCTGTTTTTATGCCAGTACCATACTGTTTTGATTACTGTAGCCTAGTAGTATAGTGTGATATCAGATAGTGTGATACCTCTAACTTTATTCTTCTTTCTCAAGATTGCCATGGCTAAACTGGGTTTTTTATGGCTCCATATAAATTTTAGGATTATTTGTTCTAGCTCTCTGAAAAATGCCATTGGTATTTTGCTAAGGATTACATTGAATCTATAGATTGCTGTGGGTAGTATGGCCATTTTAACAATGTTGATTCTTCCTACCCATGACCAAGGTATATGCTTCCATTTATTTGTATCTTCTTTGATTTCTTTTTTCAATGACTTATAATTTTCTGAAAACAAGTCTTCTATCTTCTTGGTTAATTTGATTCTCAGGTATTTTATTGTTTTCGATGCAATTGTAAATGAGATTGTTTTCTTAATTTCTCTTTCTGAAAGTTTATCATTGGTACATAAAAATGCCACTGACTTCTGAATATTTATTTTGTAACCTGCTATTTTACTGAATTCCTTGATGAGTTCTAACAGTTTTTTGATAGAATCTTTAGGGTTCTCTCTCTATAGAATCATGTCATCAACAAAACAAAAAGACAATCGACTGGGAGAAAATATTTGCTAAAGATACATCTGATAAGGGGTTATATCCAAAATTTATAAAGAACTTATACATCTCAACAGCAAAAAAACCAAACAATCCAATTAAAAAATGAGCAGAAGACCTGAACAGATACTTCTCCAAAGAGGAAGTACAGATGGCTAACAGACATATGAAAGAATGCCCAAGGTCACTAATCATCAGAGAAATGCAAATTAAAACAACAATGAGATACTACCTCAAACCTGTCAGAATGGCTATCATCAGTAAATCAGAAAACAGCAAATGTTGGTGAGGATGCAGAGAAAAGGGAACCCTCATACCTTGTTGGTGGGATTGCAAATTGGTATAGCTGCTATGGAAAACAGTATGGAGGTTTCTCAAAAAATTAAAAATGAGTATACCTTTTGACCCAGCAATTGCACTTCTAGGTATTTATCTAAAGAAAACCAAAACAATAATTTGTAAAGATCTATGCACCCCAATATTCATGGCAGCACAGTTTACAATAGCCAAGATATGGAAGTAAACTATATGCCCATCAACAGATGATTGGAAAAAGAAATTATGGTTCACATATACAATGGAATATTACTCAGCCATTAAAAAAATGAAATCCTACCACTTGGGACGACATGGATGGACCGAGAGATTATTATGCTGAGTGAAGTAAGCCAGACAGAGAAAGATAAATACCATGTGATTTCACTTATATGTGGAATCTAAGGAACAAAAAGAACAAATTAATCAAAAACAGACTCACAAAAATAGTGGACAATTTAGTGACAGAGGGGAGGAGGGTTGGGAAGATGGGAGAATGGAGTGAAGGATTAAAAAAGTACAAATTAGTAGTTGATTGTTGGACACGAGGATGGGGAGCATGGCACAGAGAGTGCAGTTAGCATTAATATGATGGCTAGGTGGAGGGCCAGGGGAGGGAGGGAGCAATTGGGGGAATCGTTTTATGAACAATATAGATGTCTAACCAATGTACTGTATACTTGTAACTAATTTAAATAAGTAAATTTATTTTTTAAAAAAGAGAAGACAGTCTAAAAGGGCTACATACTGTATGATTCCAAGTATTTGATCTCAAATTTGTGATCCTGAAATTTTATTCCTCTTAATCAAATAATATTTAATAGATCATTTAAAGGATATCTTTAAATAAAACAATGATAAACCTAATTTACCTGTTTCTTCTCAATTTCCTACTTTAATTATTGTAATTAGTAGTTCTTTTTTCCTTTTAATGCTATCCAGCTGTAACAAGTAACCTTCAGCCATTTTGATTATCACTATAAAATTTTAATGATTAAAACTTATTTTGATAGTTTGTCATCAAATTTTTGAGCATTCTGATTTTATAGGATAATAATTCCAATACTTTTTTAATCTATATGAAGCTTATAGTTACTGAAATCAGAAGAGAAGAAAAACAAGAAAATATTGTTATATGTACCACTATACTGCTTTTCCCTTATATTTCTTTTTCTCTTCTTTACCTAGGAAAGGAATGAACAGAGGTTATAATTGGGACAAACTTATATCCATGCATTCATTAGATTAAGCTATTTTTCCATTCATTTTTGCACAAGATGCACAAAAATATTCACAGGCCTAAATCTTCTCTTTTACATTTCACACCTGTATATCAATTAGTTTCCCTTTTTTTTTTTTTTTTTTTTTACAAATTGTCTATTAACTTTCAACTGGCATTATTTTTAGCCAAAAGAATTCAACTAGATAGAATACTAAAAATATCTTTGAAACGAGTTTACAAATATAATTTCTTTCATACAAAATGCTATGCTGTACAAAATATATTTACATTATTGTCTCATTTGAAGCTCATAGTGACTGTATTTATCAGGACAGAAGAAAAAACAAACTTAAATAGATAAGGTAATTTTTCAACATTCACCTTGCTGTTAGTGGATGTAAATCACATCTTAAAACTAGATATTTTAACCAATATCAAATGTTCATTCCAATGTACTATGTTCCATCATTTTTTTTTTTTTTTTACAGAAATTAAAGAGACTGTGTGGCTGTAATGCAGAAAACATTTACTGTCTTCCTCTTTAATAAATGAGTTAGTCAACTCCTGTTCTGTAGCAAATAATATGATCAGGCAAACTCCATTCCAGGTTTGATTGCCTTCTCATAAATTTTATAACTTCATTAATATTTCTCTATATTCTATTGACTGCATTTGAGCTATACATTTTGGTATAATTTTACCAAAATTTGCTTACTTAAAATTTTGAACAAAGTTAAATTTTCATAATGACCCAAAATATAAAGAAACCAGTGAACTTTGCTGGACTTCTTGTTTCTTACTGAATGTACTATTGATATCTGCAGTGAGACTTTGTAAGCCACAGAGGAAAAAGCTATGAGCTTGTTATGAGGCGTAGAATCAACTAAGCGAAATTAAAATATAAAAATAATAAATGTGAATCTCAGCATGGTTATGTGGAAAAATTCTTATTTTGAGGAGATTCATGCTGAGATTGTTAAGGTAAAATCTGACTGCAGCTTACTTTTAGATGACAGAAAAAAACATATGCATGTGTGACTATATATGTATGTGTGACTTATACTACAAAATATGCATGTGTGACTTATACTACAAAAGTTAACATTTTCAGTCTATAGTAAGTACATTTGCGCACATGGTAATATTCTTTCTTTTTTATATGATTAGCATTTTTATGAAGGAAAAATTAAGAGAAAAAACTTTTTGACAAGGCCTAAACAATGTACGGAACTTTGTGAAATTTCTCACAGTTCCAGACACCACCCTAAGTGACAGGCTCTTGCAATTCATTTGAGTTTTATGATTTTTATCCAAGACAGCAACAGCCTTGGCCCAAAGGTAACTGAATAGAAGATGCCATTCTCTATAACTGCATCATTAGAATTATAGACTATTTGTTCTAGTAATTCTAAGTCTATACTCTTCTCATTCTATAAAGTGAGATAACCTGGCTGAGTAATTAATGTAGGGTTTTCTCTAATGAATCAGAGGGCATGAGTTCTTGGGCAAGTCTCATTTCTCTGAGCCTCATTTTTATTATCAGTAACATGGAATCCTATCCTGCAAGATCGTTATGAGGATCACTGTCATGGTGTCTACTGTTTTAAAATACATTAAAATTACATTTTTTAGGTAAATGTATGTTATTAATTTTTTCACTAAAATGAGTGGGGCTTGCCTATATTATTTTATCTATATGACAAGATTATCTTCTAAAGGTTTGCACAGCTTTCTGAAATTATACCCAAAATGTAGGTTGGCCCTAATACTATACATATTAAATCTTTGGTTCTCTTTAACGCAATGGACAGGGTCCTGAATTTAATAATATCTAAATATATTTATTATATATGTCAGATAATTTAGGTAACTAAATTCTGAAATTGGCATTAGGTCTATTTCATCTATAAGATGAATGGATTAAAAAGATTTATTTCATGTGATTCATCTCTCTAAAGATATCTTCCTGAATCAAATAAGACAACTGTCTTCAATCTCATTTATCATTACATTCTTATAATGGTAAATATAATCCCACTGGGTAGGCAGAGGGCACATTTCATCTACCATCTCTAACAGCACTATTAACTTTTAATAAGCAGTTACTCTTCAATTGACTATGCTAAACAATATTGAAAGTGATGGTTTTCATACTTAGTGAGATTTTTATTCTTCACATAACTGTCTTTCTATCTTGTTAGAATATCATACTAGCTAAATAGCTATCCCACTCTAGCAGTAGCTACTTGCTAGGTCCTGTTCTGAGTCTTTCATATTATTAAGTTATTTATTTCTCACAACATATAAGGTACGTACAATTATTATTCCCACTTTCTGAAGAAGAAACTTAGGTAAAGAAATATCAGGAAACCTGTTCTAAGTCACACAGTTAAGAAATGGTAGAGCTGTAATTTGAACCCAGCAAGACGATCTCTAAAGTTTGTGGTTATATCATTGTGCTCTACTGCCTTTCGAAATCTCAAATGTCTGAAATGCAGAACTAATGAGAATGCATAGATTATAAATGGGAATAGATTTTGCTAGCGTCTCTATAGGGGTAGAGAATTCATGGCCTGCTAATCACATTTCATCTGGAAGAAGGTCCCACTCAAAGTACAGATATTAGTTGCTTAAGGCTGTCTCAATAAATTACCCCAAACTCGATAAGTTAAAACAATAGAAATTTATTAAAATTCTGGAGGCCATACAGTCAGAAGGCTCTAGGGGAGACTCTTTTCTTGCCTCTTACAGCTTCCGATGTTTCTAGGCATTCCTTAGTTTATCAGAGCATAACTCCAGTCTCTGCCTTCCTCTTCACATGGCCTTCTTCCCTATCTCCTGTGTCTGTGTCATCTTCCCTTGGCTTCTCTTATAAGGACACAGGATGATCACATGTTGAGATCCTTAATTACAACCTAAAAGTCCTTTTTTTTTTTTTTTCCCTAAAACAAAGTCACCTTTATAAGTTCCAGGAGTTAGGACTGTCTTTCTGAGGCTACTATTTACCCTACTACAGTACATATCCCTGGATCATAAATAAATGAAAACCTACCTTTCTTTTAACCATAGGCATTTGTTTGCTCTGAAACAAACAAAAGAATCCTGAGTAGCCACTTAAAATAATTTTTCAAAGAAATTTCAATTGAACCCAAAGTTATTTAAGTCTCAGTATTTCAACAAAATGGTGAAAGTTGCACGTTGAGATATTAAATTAAGCTTGCATTAAGGTTGAAACAGGTGTCGTCTTATCAGGAAATCTGGACGTGAAATAATCCTAAATTTTATTTTAAGGAAAACATGGAAGGGGAGTCGTAATATATTACAGTTTATTAACCATTTTTAATTAAAAAACAAAAACACACACAAAAAACCCTTCCTTAGCAGGAGCCACATTTAAGAAAGAAGGTAGGCTGACAAAACTCAGAAATATCTTCCTAAGACTCATGGAAGAGTCCTGGAAAAATCTCTTAGCATGGAGAAATCATTATTTTGAGGAGATTCATGCTGAGATTTTTAGGGTAAAATCTGACTGCAACTTACTTTTAGATACCAAACTGTCTCAACAAAGGCAGAAGGAACTACAGCTGCTCAAAATTTTATCCTTCCTGCCTGAGATAAAGGCAGAGAGAGAAAATGCAGTTATCATAACCACAGAGAGCTAGTTCTTCCCACAATAAACAATAACTGAAAAGTACTGTGGACAAGAAACAATAATATACTGGGTTCCCCAGAGAAAAGGAGTATAAAACAAAGAGACACACTGAGCGCGCCAGGTGAGATTCTCTACTCCTGTAAAGTGCTAATAAAAACTGTGTCAAAACCTTAGGTGCTCTAAGTTTTTCACTTTTTCAACTTATGATGATGATGAAGGATATGATGTAGTGTTCCATAATAACTACAAACTCTCTCTAAGGTAAGCAGTGGCTACAAAGCTTCACGCCACATTAGGAAATTACCTCAGGCTTGAGGGTGTCAATCCCTTGAGATAGACTGTACCAATATAACTGGAATGACACATAGCATATAACATAGAAAAACATGTCGAAAGAGAGATCAAAGTCAGGTTCTTAAAAAGTGGTTTATGCCCCTGGATTCCAAAAAGGTAGATTTGACACAATTTACAGCCCTCACACTGTGTCAAGAACCTGAGAATGAAATAATTGCCTTTTTTTTTTTTTCAGAGGACTAACTAGGAAGCTTAGATAGAACATGCTACTTTAAACAAGAGTCAAATTAAGAATAGCATGATGATTACACAAAAATATAAAAATAACAAAAACGACAAAAACTTATATGATTTGCAAAGGAAAATGAAAAAATTCAGGCTATAGAGAAATGTAATCCAAAGAATAAGATGCAAAAATAATAAAAACACTCATTTTTATAACAAGTGTTATATGCTATAGAAATAAAATACTGTAATTCAGAAGTCAAAACAAGAGGTCAAAGATATCTTTAAGCAAAATAGTCGAAAAAATAAAATTGACAAGATAAAGAAATAATTTAAGGATTATAAAGCAACGAAACTACAGAATTATCATTTACTTTTAAGTGTGGTAAATATGGCTGAAACCAGAATTCAATGGAAATACTGACAATAAAGGCAGAGAGAGAAGGCAAAGAGATCTAGAGAGGATAATCAAAATGGAGGACAAAGGAAATGCAACTTTAAAGTTACTGTTATCAAAATAGAAAACGCAAAAAACGCAACAGAATTTTCTTCAGCATTCCATCTTCTGCCTGGTTTGGTTCATGCCAACAGCTGTGCCAGTTCATGATCCCTGTTACTGACTTTGCTATGTTCTTGATCCAAGAGAATCAGGCGGAAGGAGGCAAAGAAAATCAAGAGCTGCCAGATTGAAGCGGATTCCCCATTCCCTCCCACAGCATTGGCTACAGAAGGTTCACCATGTCTGCTCCCTCTTTCAAGCTTGCATCTTAGTTAGTGAACATCAACACTGACTAGTCAAAGCCCAAAACCTCAGACTGAACACCAGTGCTTTCTTAATTTCTTTTTTACTCTCAGCTTCATTGAGTGAGAATTGACATGTAACATTGTGCAAGCTTAAAGTGTACAATGTGTTATTTTGATACACATGTCTATTGTGAAATGATTACCATAGTGGGATTTGTTAACACTTTCATCACCTCACATAATTACCTCACATAGTGTGCGTGTGTGTATATGTGTGTATGTGTAAAAACATTTACGACCTCTCAGCAATTTTCAACGATATACACAGTATAGACATCATGCTGAATATTAGATTCTCACAACTTATTCATCTTATAACTGGAGGTTTGTAACCTTTGACCAACATCTCCCCATTTCCCCAAAACCACAATGCCTGGCAACCACCATTGTATTCTGATCCTGATTCTATAAGTTTGGAGGGTTTTGTTTGTTTGTTTATTTAGTTTAGTTTAGTTTTCTTTTGTTCAGATTCCACATATAAGTGAGATAATATAGTATTTTTCTTTTTTTATTGATCTCTTTTCACTTAGCATAATGTCCTCAAGTTCAATCCACATTGTCTTACATGGCAGGATGTCCTTTTTTTATGACTGAATAATATTTCATCGTATATATAAAATGTGGCATATAAATACATGTATATGACATTTTTGTTATCCATTCATCCGTTGATGGACACTTAGGATGTTGTGAATAATACTGCAGTAAACATGGGGAGTACCAATATATCTTTGAGATAGTGATTTCATTTTCTTCAGATATATACCCAGAAATGAGGTTGCTATATCAACTGTTACCCCTACTTTTAATTTTTTGAGGAACCGCCATATTCCACTTTTCCATAACACGTGTTATTTCTTTTTGAGAATAGCTGTTCTAACAGGCGTGAGGTGATATCTCATGGTTTGACTTGCATTTTCCTGATGATTAGTGATCTTGAGCATCTTTTCAAGACTTTTGGCCATTTGTATATCTGAAAAAATTTTTATTCAGGTCCTTTGTCCACTTTTAAATTAGATTATTTTGTTTCGGTTTGGTTTTGCTATTCAGTTGCATGAGTTCCTTATATATTTTAGATATTAACCCCTTAGCTGATATATCATTTCAAATATTTTTTTTCCCCATTCTATAGATTGTTTCTTCATTCTGTTGATTGTGTTGTTATTTGTTCAGAAGCTTTTTAGAATTTCCTGAGGCACGGACATGACTGTCTCCTACCTGGTTCCCATCCCGGCAAGCCTGCTTGTGGCCTGTGGCTGGGAGGAGGCCGTGCATTGTACAGAGCCCTGTCGGAATCTCTGGGGGCTCAGATGGGAGTATCTCCTGCTGGGTGCCTGTGCCCTCATGGACTGCGGTTGAGAAGGGCCTGGGTTGTATATAGGGACCTTTCAGGATCTTGGGACTTGCAGACAGGGGTGTCCGTTGCTAAAAACTTGGACTGCCAGGGCCGCTGGCAGATTGGAAGGCTGGCTGTGAAGAAGCTAGAGCCATGTGTAGGGCACTTTAAGCATCTCTGAGGGAGCAGATGGTACTATCTTTCGCAGGGTCCCTACGCCAGCGAGATTGTTTATGGACTGTGGCTGGGACAGGAGCCCAGTTACAGGGCCTTTTCAGAATCTGCAGTCTGATCGAGTTTGGCAAGCTTCCCTCCTGGGGCTCCCGGACCATGGCTACCAGCAGCTAGAGCCAGTTCATAAGCCAGTTTCAGGGTCTATAGCCAGGACTGTGGTCTGTGTGCCTATTACCTGGTGCATGGTGAGCCTGACTGCTCCCGGGTCCTTTGGCATATGGCGCTGACGACAGGACCAAGCCAAATGAGGGTGTAACAGAGTCCTCAGGGGAGTGGAGCTGTTTCTGGGTCTGTTACTGGACGACAGGCAGTGAGGCAGCTGCCAGGGTGCAAGCCTGTGTCCTCAAAATGGTTTGCCTCAGTCTCGGACTGCCCTGGGGTTTCGCAGGCTCCTACCTGGATCTCAAAGGTCCTACAAAGGTACTTTTGTTCTTGCATGGGTGCCAAATTATTGTTACTGAAGGGAGGGCACGTGCAGGCGAAATATTCAGCCCTGTCACTAACCTCATTTCTCCAGATTACTGCTTTTCTTAACCCAGTCCAGATGAGCATATATCTTGTTGATTCTAAATAGAAAACAATCTTCCAGTTAACATCTCAATCATTACTTCCCTGTCCCACACTTATTTGGCTATTTTTGAGGAAGTAAATCATTTACCAACATCTCCAATGAGTGACATAATATGTGTTCAACAAAAGGCCATAGATTATTTAAGGCTCATCAGTATCCTGGCCCTGGGAAAATTAGGGGTAACCTTGAGTCCACGTCAAGGTTATTTGAAGGATCTTGAAGGTTAATTGTTAATATTTTTCTAGCAAAGAGAAAATTCTGTTCAGAAAGATACTGAATTCTGGAATTTCAGTTAAACATAAATACAGGGAAAAATCAGATCTGTTTGTCCGAGGGGGCAGGTGTTTTGGTTGGCTACTGTTTCTAAGTAAGCATATCCTAAGTGAATCTGTGTCATACAAATCTTATAATTACAATATAACCTCCACACTGCTATGTTTTTAAAATAAAAATCCAATATAATAATACTATTCTCCTACTTAGAAAACATATACGATTACTCTTTACATAAAAGAGCATTTCCTCAATATATTTTCAAAAATATGTCAAACACTGAAATACGCTTCATCAAATGAAAACCTATCTCTCTCAATCTGGCACATAAAACACACAAAATCCTTAATAGTCAACAATATAGAACTTCAACATTTGAAATGTTTTCCAGAGAACTCAACCATTAATTTAATAGTTAACCTAGCATTTTCCAAATGTTTATTTGAGTTAATTTGATATTTGAGAGAGTTTATGACAGACATATGTCTTCGTTTTGGCTGCTGAAACAAAACACCAAGGCTGAGTAGCTTTAAAACAACAGAAATTCATTTCCTGCCGTTCTGGAGTCTGGACAGTCTGAGGGCAAGGCACCAGCATGGTTCTGTCCTCGTGAAGACTCCTGCTGGCTCACAGCCAGTGCCTTCTTGCTCTGTCTTCACGTGGTGGCAGGGGCTCTGTAGGGTCTCCTTTGTAAGAGTACTAATCCCATTTGACAGGGCTCTGCCCTCAAGACCGAAGCACCTCCCTAAGATCTGCCTTTTGATACCATCACCTTGGGCATTAGGATTTCAAAGTGTGAATCTGGGGGGGAGAAAAAAAATTCAGATCACCTCGACATGCTAGCTGGTTATTACTCCATATTATCCAAGATCTCTTTATTAAGGTAAAAAAAGTTATATGGATTATAGTGCACTTCTCATCAGAAACACTACTAAAATGAAAATGAATAGTATCTTCAACTTTTACAATATCAGTTTAAAAATGTTATTTGAAGAATGTTACCATCTGATATTGTTGAACTTTACTCAAGCTCTCTGATCCTGGAAGACAGCAAAGGATAAGAACTCTCCCATCCTTTGTGTCCTCGGAAATGGCTTATTGCTAAGACCTACCCATCCCCATATGTCTCAGAAAAGAATCACAGATGGCCCTTCTTGTTTACTTATGTCAGGCCAAAGACTCTTCAAATTCCCAATCTTTGCCTCACAAATGATTAACTGAATTGCTTGATCAATGGAACAAATTGTTTATTAATCCATTATTATATATGCTTTTCTCTTCCCTGCTTATTCCTGGAGTTGAGCCCGCACATAGCCCTTCCAGATAATAGGCTGGCCTCTCCATAAAAAGTTCTCTGCTCTACTCTCCAGTCACTCTACTCTTTCATTCCTCTTCCCCACACCATTCCTTTCTAGCTTTGTTTAGTTCTCTCTATAAAAGAAAAAAAATTGTGTCCAACTCTTCAGAGGCTTGAAGCTCTTAGGTCTCAGTATTGCCCCTACTGCAAGAGGCCCTTTTCCTCTTTGCAATTGTCCTTTGGAATCAAGTCTCTACTTACTAAGTCTAGATTTGTTTTATATGTTTTTTTATTTGACAGTATTTCCGGATAAACGTTGGTTATAAAAATCCTTGGTCACCAGATTTTCATTATTAAAATACTGAAGGTTAACTTTTTAAATTTAGTGCCATTAAAAATGTTTACGCTAATAAATTTCTTTGTTTTTACATTTACCAGGCAATAAATACAAACTTGATAAACCCTTGAGTTTCCATTATATATCAAAAAATTACAGCAAAATTTAGTCTGCAATTTTACTAATGAATGCCTTTCAAGCATATATAGCTCTGCTTTTTAAAATTGCATCTATATTTTGTTATTTTTTCTTTTATGAACAATAAAATTTTTTTTGTAAAATTTTACGGAAAGTGAGTATCTACAAACTGCAAAAAAAGACCCTAATATTAGGAATGTTAGAGTTAACCGAATTGATTTGTGTAAGCCTGTGTGTGCACGTTATAATATGTATATTGTGAAAGTGTTGAGAATAATTATGGATCCACTTTAAACCATAATTAAACACTCTATAAATGATTAGTAATTGGCTTAATCATTTTAGTGGCCGATTTGCATAGTAGTAATTGAAAGACCAGTCATTGCTCTGTTAAAATGACTGGAGGAAGGACATTGATTGGGAAGGCAGTTGACATTGCTCTTTCTAAAACCAGACTTGGTTTTAAAAAAACATTTTTAATAAATATACAGCTATTTGGAAACTAAGATAAATTATGTTTTCTTATATTCTCAACTTTAGGAAACTTCAAACACATTTATGTATGTGACCTATCGTTTTCAGAATTCATTTTACATGTGACTGATAAAATCCAATATGGTTTTGTCAATGTCATCCTTCCATGAATAATTATTCAATCAGTGAGGATGGGTATGATGAACTGAGGTGTCCAGCAAGGATGAGAGGAACATATGACTAGTGAGTGCTTGTTATGGCCAGCGGTATCATCTGCACAATAACTCTGCTGAGGGAGCATGCTAACAAGCTGCCCAGTGTTCTAATTCCACAGGTCTGTTCATTCCACTGCCCCAGTCTCCTTCCGAAGGTCCCAGCTCAGAGACTGAGGTTCTCTGTTTGGAAGCATAATCAAAACACAAAGCTAATGATTCTTTTAAGTCATGCTACAAAAGAAAATCAGTTAGATACTCTCGGACACTGGCTATAATTTTTTTGAGGCTCCCAATGATGTTCGTACACAGTAAATGTTCATTTTTTTCTAACAATTAACATGCTTTGTTAATACTAAGACCTCTCATTTTTAGAAAATTATAGCTCTGCTCTGTGTTATGGTGCATCCAAATATCCTGCTCAGTCTAGGCTACCATTTTCCTCAGCCATATATTAAGTACATTAAGGTGAGCCTTTGAGAATGTCAGTACTGCTTCTACGTGATGTGGTATTGATAGTCATTTCAGCTTCCGATAGCCCCAGGGATTCCCTGACTTATGGCAACCTATATCCAAAATCTGCCTCCGTTTTCACATGGCCTTCTTCTCTCTGTCTCTTGTACTCTCATAAGACAATTACAGTCCAGTCTACTCCAGTATAACCTCATCTTAACTAATTAGATCTGAAGAGATCATATTTTCAAATAATGTCATATTCTAAGATACCTGGGATTATGACTTCATTGTATACTTTTGGGGAACAAAATTCGACTCAAAACACCCCTCCCACAGCCAAAATACATGGGTCTAGTGGCCAGGAAAAAAAAAGGCATTGGCTGTTGCTATTACATAAAACAACCTACTGAAGTTATTTTGCGTCCCGTATGGTGATCTTAAGCATGGTGAATTGTATGCCTTGTGCCCAAGAAAGAAAACTATGTAACCCCCTCAATAGCTCCATGAGGTGGGCTCTGATATTATTCCTACTTTAAAGAAGGGAACAGCAGCCCAGAGAACTTTAATGAATTGTTCAAGCCACACAGTTAACAAGTGGTAAGGCCAGGATTCTAACCCAAACAGTTGCTTCATGAATCAATTTCCGGGCCCCAGAGAATAATAATTCTCAGAACTCCCTATTAAAAATCGTGCTCGTTAACAAGTACATCAGAACTGGATTCACCTGACACCCCTTTTCAGTTCATTACACTCTGATTGTTGTAAAACAAAAGTGCCCTATGACCTGAGCTGAAATAATAATAAGATATAGTTATTACATGTCCCAGGGATGTTTTTCTGCATTGCGTGCACATCTTAGACTGCTTTGATATATCAAAATGTATTATTACTCGTCTACACAACCACTTTTTTTTCTGCATATAAACCATGGAAATTAGCCCAGGGCTCCCATGTGCATAGAAATGTACTAAGCAAGGGAAGAATAGAATGAGGAATAAGGAATGAGCTTTGTCAGTAAAACTTTATGTTACTTAAACATTCATAAACATGCATCTTTTCTCCAAGCTGTTTTTCAGGTAGCCTGGGATTTTTTGTCAGTGTGAATTTTAAGGCCCTGTTTGGCACATATTTGTACACACACACACACACACACACACACACACACCCCAATACTTGATAGCTCTGATCCAAGCTGAAGCTCCTTTGAAAACTACAGTCTTTCCTGAATCACACGGTGACAGGTTAATGGTTCTGTTCCACTACTGTTGCTGTGCCAGGATGATGGATGATATAATGTGCAGGCGTCCAACTGAAAAAAGCCACTGAGCCTTGCTGTGAATTTAGGTGTTGATGAAAGATGAGCTCTTGCTTAAAAGAACATATGTTGTTCATGAAACCGCTGGAGAAACTATTAAAAATACACTATTCATTTTTAAGAGAGATTTAATTACTGGTTAGACAGCATATCGCAGTATTCCTGTAATCTTCTCCTTGCAGTCATTGACGTAAATGATCAGACTATGAAATATTCTGTATATGATTTCAGAAAACTGGAAGTTAGTAGAGATAACAGCCTCATTAATCTGTCATCAGGGAAACTAGGGGGGGGCCTGGCACAGCGTGAAGGCCACTGTTTCATGCCGCTGTTTGATGTTTAGGAAAGTCACAGGTATCATTTGGGGCGCCTATTATTTGTTGAATAAAAGGCAATGTAAATATATAGTAAATAAGAACAATGGAACATTTTAACTTCTTATGGCTACTTCAAATAAAGTGTCAGGTGAGCTGTATAGATAAGATTTTGCTGGTCAGAGCTATAGAATTAGCTACTGTGGTCAATAGAATGCCAGTCGTCTGGAATAAAATGTAGTTGATCCAGACAAGATAAAACTGGCTAAGAAATAATACTTCTTTGGGACTGCTGCTTATAGCACTAGACTCCTTTGAAATATAATAAAAGAGTCTGTCTAGTCCAATTAATGGAAATTGTGCTGTAGGAATCATTTAACTTTAAAGAAACAAC
Source organism: Pteropus vampyrus (assembly GCF_000151845.1). NCBI lineage: Eukaryota > Metazoa > Chordata > Mammalia > Chiroptera > Pteropodidae > Pteropus > Pteropus vampyrus. The sequence goes on along the minus strand of NW_011888787.1, from coordinate 12,466,742 downwards.
CTAAGAATTGATTGAGAATTGCTAATGAAAAATGATGATGCCTATCTTTCTTTGCCTCAACTGCATCAGTTTCGAGACACACCATTCATCGTTAATTGCAAGTAAAATTAATTTGACAGATTTTTATATACTGCTTTGTAATTAATAACATATATTTGTCCTCACAATATCATATCTCCATCTCTTTAGTGTCATACTCAATGTTTGAATCTAATCATTCTTTCAATTCAGATATTAAAGATTTTTTGTGTTACTAATGGCCACCTGAACTTGTGTATAATATCAGACTGGCATGTTGTTTTGTAGCATCTCCGCTTGTTAATCTTGATCTCTAACATTTTTAGGATTGACAAATAATTTAGAAAATATTGAACATTCTTAAATTTTTTTTTTTATTTCATATTTGAAACTGTCTACTTCATGGGTCCCCAACTCCAAGTCCGTGGACCAGTACCAGTCCATGGCCTATTAGGAACTGGGCCGCACAGCAGGAGACTAGCAGCAGGCGAGCAAGTGAAACCTCATCTGTATTTATAGCCGCTCCCCAGTGCTGTCTTCACCGCCTCAGCTACACCTCAGATCGTCATGCATTAGATTTTCATTGGAGCACTAGTCCCTGGTGTCAAAAGGTTGAGGACCGCTGGTTTACTTGATTCACATGATTTTTCTTTCTCTCAGATGCTCCATTATGTAAAGTTGGCAGGGTTACATTATATTGTTAATAGAAAGACTATTCTCTAGTCCAGATAGATGTAGCCGCTAACTGAAATTGGATTCTTTAATGGACATAAATATGAAGAAAACCTATTAATATGTTCCTGGGATACTCAGTTTAGTTTTGGTGGTGTTTATTTCACATCAGTTTTTGAATAAGCTACGTATTTTGGATTTGAAATTCAGAATGGCTGACATGTTTCCATCAGAATGTTGGAAGTACACAAAGGGATAACCCAATTTTCCTTGTTTATCTTAATTTAGACAAAAAGTTGACTGCTGTATTGAATCGTGTCAGTTCTGATCTCTCTGAGAGGAACACTATGACCCGTCCCAATATATTTTTTCTATTCAAAGTTTAATGAGTGATTTCACCACAATTTGTTGTTTTTCTTGTGACTTTAAAGCTTTAAATATAAATATTTCTTGCAAAGTTAAGACTGTAAGTTTATATCAGTCATTTATATTGTCTGATATTGATTTTTGTTCTCAAATTGAGAATATGGTTGGAGAAGAAAAAGGGAAGGACAAGAACTAAATTATAATGCAAGTTGCTTAGGGATAAAGAAAGTGTCACTAATGGATAGGAAATAAGAAGCTAGAGACTTAGAAGAAAGCATAAACTCCCTTTACTTAAGGATTTTGTTCAGGGCTGGCCCAGTTTAAGATTCTGTAAAGATGACTTATAGAACATCTGAAACAGCCTCACAGATCCTTAAGCAGAGAAACCACTCGTCAGATTGTTTTTAGTTTTTGTTTGGTTTTGTTTTGTTTTGTTGGCACTGAAAATTTACTAGTGTATCCTTAGCTGCTCTGTTATAAAAGATAGAGTGGGTTTCGGAATTAGTTCTAAATTCTGTTTTTGCTATTTACTTTCTTCATGACATTGGATGAGTAACTTAAGTCTTGGTTTCCATCCTATAATAGAATTGTGTTCTGAGTCTAACGATAGAGTGTATGTGAAGAGTCGGGAATCACTGCCTTGCAGAGAGCAAGCCTGGAGGTTAGCAGGAGCAGGTGGCAAGACAGGGCATGGAGATTCTTTACCCCAGGTCTGAAGCTTGATCTACTCAGATGAAGTGCAGCTCTGTGGAACTGCTGAATGAGTGCATGATTCCTGTTGCTTCTGTGTATAGCAGAATTCTACTGAGTCACTAGCTGGAGAGAACAAAATTCTGCCTCTTCTCACTTTATTCTCAGGTGTGGACTCTTTGGAGACTTTCTTTTGTATCAACAATTTAACTTTTTTATGTAACAATTTCCTTATCATATTTATCTTTTTAGGACTTTGCTATACAAGAACTTTGCTGTCCAAGACATCAATTAAAATAATATGTTTCCTATAGACTTAATAAAACAACAAGCTTAAAAATATTATATAAAATTCAATTCATATCATTTTCAACATTTAAGTTGGTTCCATATTCAACTTTTTATTTAAGACTTATCTAGACATAAATATTATATATTTAAAGTTTTAATGTAAAAATTATAAACTAATGATTTTTAAAGTATGATTCTAGGACACAATTTATAAAATAACTTACTCTTATGAAATTACTTATTTTTTTCATCTTCTTTCCTGTTTTTAACTTACAAAACTGGTTTTAGCTCCTTTTATCACTAACCTCTATTAGGATAACATTGAAGTCTTCTGTTTGTAATTTTTTAAATTCCAAGCATAATTCTATTAAAATGTTACTGCCCACTGCAATATCTGCTAGAATATTCAGGCACACCTTTTGAAAGTTTAGCTGAACTACTCCATAATATTGCTGCCTCTCCTCTATTTTGTGTGGCCAAGTGGCTTACAGGGGTCTTGAACTAACAGTAGCACCTCCCATAAGTGTATCTCTAGAAATAGCAAGAATCATCAGTAAACGAAAGTTCCTATTTTGATGCCCCCAATCGCCCTTGTGATAAACATTCTCCATCTCCTGGGCCTTGCCACTTATGCATCCTTTAGTTAAGATGCCAACAAAATGATCACAACCCCACTCTTTTGGTTTGAATCGACCCATTTGGCCTTAGCCTGGGAACACCAAAGCACTTCACAGGAGGACCTTAATACAGGCGTGTGCCCAGGTCCTACCCTGCTCTCTCTGCGTGAATCCTGCCCTCATCTTCCGGGTGGTTCCTGAGGCCTGTACCCATGTACTTATTACCCCGGGACCTCTGAGTGATAAACTGCTCTCTGTTTTCAATTCCCTTCTGGTCTGTTGAACCACAGGCTCACCATCTGACACCTTAGGGCTCTACTTAACAAATGTTAATTTAAGAAAGTCACAACAAAACAGAATTACTAAATAATGAAAAAAAGTGTTAGTTATAATCCAAGGATATGCTAGTAAAATTATTAAGTAAACAGATTTGAGTAATATTTACCAAGGTTTTTTTTAAAGTTAATAATATTGGTAAATCTCACATTTTCTCTTTCTTGATATCTTTTTATTTCTATTTTTAAATATGCTGCCCAAAGCCAAAACCAGACCACATTGTCTCAGTTCCCATGCTTCTGGAGCAGAGAGGAAACCTACTGCCCTAGCCTTAAATTCCTCTGATTCACCCATGACCATTGATAAGCTACCCACAGCTTGAAAATCCACTTTTACACGCAAGGGAAAGAATTGGTATCTTGCTCTTATCGAGAGCCGGTTTCATTCAAAACTCGCTCTCCACAACTAGCCACTAACGCCAATTCTTTTTGCTCTAAGAAATCTTAAAGCAAAAAGACAATCTGATTGTCTTCTCAGTAGGACAATCAGAGGAATTTAGTCCATACCATGATACTAATACATTTATATTTATGAGAACTTCACTTTCCTCCTATGTCAAATGTGAACTTAAAGACGATTTCTCAAGATTATTGCAAAACAGTAATAAAAAAAATATTGAAGAGGAAGCATATTATAAACAGGTGTCCCAGTCGGCCAGGGCTGCCACAGCAAAATACCAAAGGCTGGGTGGCTCAAACGACAGACATTTATTTCTTCACACTTCGTCTATAACATTCATTACAAAACAACATTCAGTTCACAACAGCAGTTTACAAATGACAACTAATAGCAGTAGCTATGATATTTTCCATGTACTTTTCTATTGATTATCTAGTCGGCATATGGGGAGTTTTTTTGTTTTTTTTTTTGTTTTTGTAGATTAATTTATTGGCAAACTGAGAATTAATTTTAGATAAATAGAAGTTTGCATGACATTCTTGTAAAATATGGATAGAGTCCGGTGTTTCCTAAATTTCACCCATTTTAAAACATCCTTTAGGTCACATTTATATACTTCTACCATTATATGCTTAATATTTCCTTTATTTGAACTTTTATTGAAGTAAGTGTGACTTAGATTCATCCTACACAAAATGTCCATGATATCAAGAATTTGTTTTGATATACATTGTACTTTATAGTTAAACTTTACAAATACTAAAATTTAAAGGAAAACAAAAAGTCTGTGTATGTATTAGTCAGGGGCCAGCCAGAAAAGATAAATCACACCAGTAATTTGAACTGAAAAAAAAAAATTGACATAAAGAATTATAAACTAGCCCATGCGGTTAATTACCAAAAGGAGTAAAAGAGAACTCTAAGGTATACGGAAATGGCAAATGCAGATATCAGACCAAAGAGAAGTGAATAAAGAGAGAAGTAAGAACTCAGAAGAGGAATTTTCTACCGAGGCTGAGATTCAGACTTTGTTGAAGAGGGTGAGGGGCGCAGAGACAGCAATGTGCTATTAGCAAAGAAACTTGACCAAGGCCTGGGCCATAACCAGTAGGCAGGAATGTCCCACTGGATAAACAAAAAACTCAGAAACTGTTGTAAGCAGGCTGATGCATTAGCAGCTGTGCCAAAGAAATAAAAGCACAAAAGTACACTGAAACCAGGAAGTTAAGTCCCTTCTTGTTATGGCCTCACAGTGTCCCTCTGTCACCCTCTATTGACAAAGCCTAACGTTGGACCAACTGGCAGAGCAGAAATATAAATATAATATAAACATAAATAAATAAATACTAGATATATTCCTTAATACAGCTCTTACTTATGGCTCTAGATTACCACAGGCGACTATTATCCTTTTTTCTCCTGTTCCAACTCTGGATTCCTATAGCGAGGTTTGTAGCTGATACCCATGGATGCCAAGAACCCCTGTAAAGTTGTTTTATTGTCGTTACAGATAATGGCATAGGCTCTGGCATCATTTCCTCTGCCTTTATATAAATGTTTCACTGAGCTGAGCTACTAACATTTGGTAGTACTTACAAGGGGTTGTTACGTGCTCTTCTCTGATTAAGTGGGCAAAATCCATCCTTGTGTTATATCCTCGTGCCGGTATTGCATATAGACTATTTAACTTGTACTTATAGCTAATTTTCCTTACCATCATGAAAGAAGCTGGGGCCTGGCCATCCACTGAATTGTTTGGTGCAAATGCAACACATACTCCAGTGACTGGAGCTTAGTTTTTAGATAAATCTCATTTTCTTCAGTGTTTTCATGCCCCACAGTAAATACTCAGCCAAGAGTCATTTTCTTCTGTTAGAATAGTCTTTTGGATGGCCTGCTCCAATCAGTTCTTGAGATGTGCCTAGAAATATCTTAATCCTATGGAAAACATAATGTTGACTCAAGCTGGAAACACAGTTACATTAATAACTCAGTGCACACCTCCTATGTGTCTAGCACCAAAGTTGCAAAGATACATCAGACGACGCCTTCTTTCTAACATTTTATGGTCCAATAATGAAAAAGTCGTATAAACAAATACATTAATACAATAGCATGTGCTTTGATTGAGGTAATATAGAGTATAGCAAAAACCCAAAGGAATCATTGCCTTCAACTCAAAATAATTCTTATATCAAAGTGGTATATTTTTGGTTGGCATATTCTGCTACCCTTCACAAATCTACTTCTCAACACTAGGTACTGCTAACAATACTAGTACCCTTATCGAACCATATGCAACAGCATAGCCACTTATGCCCAGGAGCTAGACCTCCTTCCTCCCAGAGCCTGTCTCATTTTCCTCAGTTCATTCCACCACAAATTTCTGATTCAAAGTCTAGACTAGATAGATTCTAGATTATATACATATGTACTAGTGCAAATGAGAGAGAAAAGGTGAATATCTGTGAACCTCAGCTTCTACAGTGGCTTGATAGTCCACTAAGATTCATTAAGTGGGTAACACTTCAAACAGTACAAGAGTTCAGCTACTAGGTGGTCAAAAAAATGGCTAATTACCTCCAAAATGACTCACATAAACATTCATAAAGTACTCAAATGTCATTGGAAAAATAGTGGTTTAGAAAATTGTTTTACAGAAACTTTTAAGGAAAGTGTTTTAATACAGACTTGCATACATGAACACAACCAGAACCTTTGACATTAAATTCAAGAAATTTATACAATTACCAGAATGCTCAGTCTTAATATTTAGACACATTCGGGTATTTGATCACATTTGAACAAAAATCTGAATAATTGACACAAACATCAGTGCTTAATTATGTTCTCTTAAATATATCCTACATGATATAAGTTTCTAATGCAAATATTAATTTTCTATTTTTAATATACTTTAATAATGACATTGTTAAATTGTTAATGGATCATATGGTATAAAATTGTTATGAACTTGGAAACTATGAGTGTAGTTTTGAATAACTTTTAAAACAATCCTGGAAAGTACATTGAGATGACTTTGTTATTGTCAGATAAGTGACAGAATTTTATGATAATTTTTTTCTAGAATAACTTTCTGTATATTCAAAATTTGATTGTATTCTGGAAAGTATATTGAATTATCTTTTATACCGCCCAACTTCTGAAGAATATATTATTTCAATTTTATAAAGTAATCATAAGGTTTTAGTAATTATGGTTTAAAATAAAGTATGAATGAATATTTATTTCGAGGCGTGTACATCAATGTTTTTAGGAATAGAGACACATACAAGTTAATTTTATTCCAAAAATTTCCTACCACTAAAAATTGAAAGTATTAGAAATAGTCTTTGGAAAAATTACTAGTCTCTAGATTTCAAAATATTTGGCAAACTATGTAACCTATGTATATTTTTAAAAATATATGATACCTTTTTTACTCTGACAAATATTATCTAAAGAAACTAAATATTTACGCTCAGCTTATGCCATACCATTTCATAGTGGAATAGAAGAACTGCCAGGCTGATCCTGATCAACCCCAGCTTGTGAGAAATAAGTCATCCCTGTTTTAAGCCACTAAATTTTTGAGCACTTTGTCACTCAGCAATAGATAACTGAAATACACATATGAAAAAAAAAAGATTTTTTCTAATGAAAGTTTGCATGTTCTTATTTTAGGGCATTGTCTCACCTGAATTTGTTTAGTGGGAGAGCAGAAATGCGTTTCTCTACGCATTTAGACTTTCTTTAGTATTCTAGTAATGGTCTTCGTATCTAATACATAATATTTTATTGTTCCTTGGAGACTTGTTCAGAAATGAGAAGTCCTGCAGGAGTTCCATAGTTGTTTTTTTTTTTTTAAAGCGTGTGGCTATAAATAGCAGGGAAGAATAAACCAGCAGTGCAATGAGACTTTTAAGGCAATTTCAAACAATCCCTAAGTAATTTCCCACAGAGCTGCAACTGAAATACAGGTTTTCTGAGATGCTGAACTGATTAAAGCTTCATCAAATTCTTAAAGGAATAAACAGTCTAGAAATCTAAAGAAATTTAGACTTGATACATGGATTAAATGTACTTATTGACTTAAGTGCGTTGAAAGTTATTGTTTTTATTTCAGAAAAGAAACCACATTTTTGGGAACTTTGAAGTCATAAACATATGTTTTGTGGAATACAAAACAAACATAGGAAATTAAGGTATATTTTATGCATACTTATAAAGCCTTACAAATCTACTTTGATTCACATATCTTTGAATGAAATGCAGAAAATGAATGTGGACTGAGCATATAGAAAACCATAGCTTATTTCTAGAAATATTGCATGTGATAGTTAATGTCATCTGTGGGCCAAATGTTTTATTACATGAGGCCACGATGTGGTGTTCACATTTCACAAGGTAAAATCTGATCTGTCCACTTCCTAGGCTTGCTATATTTTTCCCTTCAAAAGGGAGGAGGGGCCATTTTTTCTAATTTCGAACCACTTTGTTCTACAATCAATGGAATTTAGGTAAAGCTACACATACCAGAAATTTCTCTAAGACCAAGAAATTGTTTAAAATATCTTTGTCCTTATTCTGAAGGATCTCGCCTCCTTCCTCCAAAGAATTTTTCTACTAATTTGAAGAATCCTGAAATAAATCTACACTAGTACAAGACATGCTATTCCTATCTGTGATGTTATTATCATTTAGCTATAATATATATTGAGTGAGTATTGATCAAAGAGAGAATACATGGTTTAAGGAAATGGTAAATGGCTAAAGTCTAATACAAATAAGAGTACAATTAGTAAATTTAGGGGAAACTGTGAAGGAGTAAGAGAAAGGTCCTTTGGTTAGAACGAAACAACAAAAGTCAGCATCCTGTGGATTTGTTTGAATTATATAAAACTCAGGAGTGATGGTAGTCAAAAGCACAGAATATCAAAACCTCATGCTAAATATTCTACTCCTATTGACCTAGCAATAATACTTTCTTATGGAGATAATGACATTAAAATGAAAAATTCTACATGTAAATAACACTTAACAATTATATGGTCTAATTAGGTCTACTGGTGGAAGTGTCTATGGGAGTATTTAAGACAAGCTTGTGCTGTAGACAGAGAATGAAGTCACAAGGAGGAATATGATATATATGAAAAGATTAATTTGAGGTTTGGGGTACTTCTGGTATCTGTATATTCCCAACTATTTGATTAAATTCAGTAATAGAAATTAAAGTAGATGTTAGTGTAGCTGTACTAAATGGTCTGTTCTTACACTATCACTGATGTTTGGAAGGAAACATCATATACTTGAGATATTTGATTTAGGAGGGAAAAATGTTCATTCTCCAAATATCCTGTGTAAAGATGAAGGATTCATAGTAATCTAGGCCCCTGGCTCTTAACATTACCTTCAAAACTGTGGTTTTCCAGGGAAATTTTACAGGAACAGAAGAAGGAGTCAATATTATGTTTTAAAAAGCAATAATTGTATAGTGGCACAACTTAATAGTTACATGATTGTAAACTCATAAAGTTTTCCATTTCAAAGAAGGAGGATAAAAGTACCTATAAAAACAGATAAAAAGATTCTGAAGGTTGGCTCTGGGGACAGCATTGTTTACCAGTTTCTCCAAATTTCATGTAAAAATGAACAGAACAACTAGAAAGCAAAACAAAACAAAACAAAAACGATGGAACACATTTACAACTGAACTAAGTTACATAAACCCCTAAATCCCAAAATTTAAGAAGGAAAGGACAAACTTCCAATAGCCACAAAATTACAGTATACCATTATCTACATGAGAAGACAAAAGAAGCAATATGGTAGCATATGTTCAGCCTGAGAAAAGAAATCTTCAAAATAGCCAACAGTGGTTCACTGAGAAGCATAGAAAGCCAATTTGCGAATAGAAGCTGAAACCAGGAGGAGTTTTCCCTCCCTGATATGAACAAGGCAAGAGGCTTGTCATAAGAGGAATGAGCAGTCTAGCCCCTGTACACTCACAAACTTGACCCACCAGAGTCCCTTCTAAGAATGAGACACAGTGAAAATAACCTTTCACAGTGGGAAGATTCTGCTGAGAGTGGAATTCAAATTAACTGACAGGGACCATAGAAACAAGAAAAGAGGAAATGAGGATGAAAGAGGTGTAGATGAATAGAGCCAAAAAATCTCTGGCAGTTATGTTTTTGAACACTCTACAAAGTGGAGAAGGAGTTCTCTGAAGTTAAAGAAGTTGGCCTAAAAAAATCAGTGAAACTAACTGTACATAATAAATAAGCAAAAATTTATCAAACATCAAATCCCATAAAAGTTATTATAAGGATGAAAAAATAAATAGGAGTAGGATAATATCCATTCAGACAATGAAGTTTTGCCAGAAGCTGTACTCACAAAAAATGTGCCAAAAAAATCAAAAGTATAAGATCAAAACTGTAACTTACTGTTTCAAAACAAGCTAAAAGACATTAACAAAATGGAATAAGACATGAAAATACAGCAATCAGAAGTAAGAAAACTCAGAAATAAAGTGATAGAACTGAAGAAAGAATTAGAAATGGAAAAAAATTTAGAAATAAAAACTAAACTAGAAGGAAGACTAGAGCAAATAAATACAACAGTTAATACAATAAAATAAATAGAAGGTAAATGCAAGGAAAATCATATAAAGCAAAAAGAAATGAAAAAAATGGATTAGAGAGAAAATGACATATTGAACACAGGCAAAGAAGACTCACAAATATCAGGAGTCATTGAAGAAAATCAAAGCAGGAGAGAACAAAGCAACTATTAAAAACTACAAAGAAACAACAAAACAAAACAAAAAGACAAAAAATCTTGCATTGAAAGAACCCACTGAATTTTTATTAATTAAATAATTTATTTATTATGGTGACATTGATTAATAAAATCCAATAAGTTTCAAGTGTACAATTCAATGATAAGTCATATATGTATTGCATTGTATGTTCACTGCCCATAGTTAGATTTCTTTTTGTCACCACATATTCAACCCTTTTTACCCCATCTACCTCTTCCCCTCCCCCCTCCCCCCTCTCCTCTGATAACCACTAGTTTGCTGACCAAGTCCATGAGTCTCTGTTTGTTGCTTTTAAGTTTATATCCCACGTATAAGTGATAAGCAGTTTTTAACTTTTTCTGTCTGGCTTATTTCACTTAGCATGATTATATCAAGATTCATCCATGTTATCGCAAAATGAAACACACTGAATTTTTAAATATATTGACCCTAAACAACCGACATCAGAACTTATTCTAATAAAATTCCTGGGTCTTAAAGAAAAAGAAATCTTTAGGACACCAAGAAATAAAAATAACACAAAACTTTAAGGAAAATAAAATAAGATTATTGACAGACTCTCTGACAGTAATGCTTCATGAAAGAAAAAAAATGGAATAATCAAGATAACTGAAGTAGAGTATAATCAAAATACTTTTATCCAGAGAAACAAAGTTTTAACAAATAGTAATCAACAGGGAAAAACTTGGGAAATGTTCTTCTAATGAACATTTCTTGAGGAATCTACTAGAGTACAATATTAAGATTCCTACTGGACCAAAATGGAATACAATGAACTATAATAATGATAATAACTGCAGTAAATTGCAACCAATCAAATATCTGTATACCTATGAGTTCATGATGATATTAATAGAAGAATTAAATAATCTTCAGAAAATGATATAAAATAACTTATTATTTTTAAAGCTGGTAAATAAAAAGAAAGAATCAGGTATCCGTCCCACTTTCCTTATATAAACTGTACCATTGAATAACCAAGTACGATGTAAGGAAAGTGTGTTTTGTAAGTATGACCAAAAATTGAATAAAAAGTGATAGTATTAGAATATTAACATCTTTCACTACCAATGAATTAATAGCTATAGACATTAAACATCAATGACTTCTCATATCACAAAAATAGAATCATCCAACTGCCAAGTCTACAGGAGATTGACCCTTAAGTCTCATACATTCATTGAATCTAGCTGTCCATTGCAGGGAACACAAAGGTTATTTACACATGTTAATTGCACCATGAGTAAGCCATCAGCAATAGACCAAGTTCTTCACAGGTAAAGTGTTAAGAAAAAGAAAGGGGGGTGGAATAAACTAGATCACAAAAGACAAAAGATGCAGTTTTTTAATAGCCAAAAAATAGATTGCGATGTCTAAGGATGCGTGTTGGGCTAATAAAACCATCAAATGCAATTAAATTCATATTTCAAGAGACAAGATAACAGTTATTTATTGGCTAGGAACGGGATATCGATTGGGGAATTCTTGAAAAAACTAACCAAAACAACATGAGAGAAGTTCATGATAAATAGTAGGGATATGATAAATATTTATTTTTTAATCCCTGTACAGGCAAGGGAAATTAGCTAGGAGAAGGACATATATGCAACAAAACACAATGAATGAGAACAACTTTTTAAAAAGCTTTTTAATTTTATAGCATTATTTCTAAACTTGAGCCAATAAATGAATAAGAAATAAAGGGAACAATTCAAATAAACTGGCACCGTCATAATCACAGTTTCATTAGGTATTATGTATTATTAGAACCATAAAATAGTTGGAAGTTATCATGATGTTATTTCAATGTATTTCTAGATAAGCCACCAACAAGAAGATATATTTCAGACATTATCACAAAACTAGGAAACATAATATTGATAGATATTCAATGATTAGGGAACATTGAGAGAGCCAGTTTAGAAGAGGAAGGTGAAATTGAAATGTTTTCAGAGGGAGATAATGAGAAGTAAGCAATTTTCCTCAAAGGGCCTCGTAAAATCTTGACTGCCAGGAGTAGAGAAACATCTTCAGGGTTGAGAATTGAAAGAGAGAAGTATTTTTAACTCACAAGCTTCTTGTTTCCAAGCTGAGGAATGGGAGATGTTTTAACATTAGCTCAGTCAGAATTTGCTTGAAACTGTTGACTAGATGTGCTACTCAATGATGCAAATTCAAACAAGCACTCAAAAGTGGACTGAAAACTCATATTCCTAGTAGTATCTAAATATAACATTGAAGATTAAAAGCTAATAGCAGAAAAATATATTCATATGTTACAGTTTATAAAATAATCAAGACTATGGAAAATTAAAGAACATTTTTTGAGAGTCCATAATATATATGAGGTAAACCTACAAGGGGAATAAGTCAAATTTCATGATACTGGTTACATATGGTTGTAATGATACAATGAAAAAGGGTTTTCAAGAGTATTGATAATATTTAAACTCTTAAAATGGATGATGTGTAATGTAATCTACACATTAATGTTTATTTGTTTTTAACCTTATAGAAATGATGCATATTTTATAATATATAAATGTTCCATAAAATAAGAAGAAAGCAAGAAATAGAATGAATAATTTCTTTATGTAATCTATGGTGTGGTTTTATTAGGGCGAACAAATTTGTTTATAAAAATGGAACAAGTGAAGAAAAATCTAATTAATTCTTGACTATAGCTATGATTCATTGCATGAGTTACTATATTTATTACTTAAATGCACATTTAATTCTTTCCAAAATTGAGCCTGCATTACTTTTTATTTATTTGGATAACTGGTTCAGTTAAAGAGACTATCATTTTTGAAAAGATATATTTCACAATTGAGGTAACATATGTTACAAAAACCTTCAGTTAATCTAGGTTGTAAATTATTTAAGTCATTTGCCTCTCATTATATCCTATTTCATTTCTCCTTGTAACTATTCCCAGGAGGACATGGAAGAGAAGGCAAGGAAGGTAAAAACCCAGAATTCTTCGGATTTAAAAATTAATAATGACTATCATTAGTGCTTGATTCCAAACTAGAAAATGATTCATACTCTTTTCTTATCTGAAAAGAGAAAACAAATATATTTCTGGACTACAGCCAGGCTTCTATTTGTAACTACATAACCGCTTGCAATGATTTCTGTGTCATTGCAGTTTTGAAACTTGTTCCCACAGATGTTGATTCCTGCTTTCACAGACATTTAAACCAAACTATGTCTTTCTAATTTGCATATGCTGTCAACCAACTGCTCAGGGTTATCCCTGCCAGAGCTTTCCCTCCAGTAAATAGAATGGTCGGGATGGGGCTTTATTTCGAGTGACTGTGTAACCCGAGAGCTTAACTAATTACCCTGTGATTTAAAATAAATCTTTGATGCACCATCTTAAAGAATTAATATAGTATGAAGGAAAATCACTTTGAAGAAGATGGCTTTATTTCATTCTGTAAGGCTCTGAAATGTGCAATAAGCTGACTGACAAATCATTAGAGAGCCAGCAAGAATGACATTCACAGCAAGCATTTCCACAGCCTCATCAAAAGTGTGCTGAAATGACACCAGTGAATGTGTATTAGAAGTTTAATTTAGTCTCCTAAGTGACCTTGATCATTTGATTGGGTGATATCTGAGATAGTGTTTTCAAGTATATTTATGAATGCCTGAAGGAGGACATGGGGGTGTGGGGAAACCTTCAAACAGCTACCCCTGAAGATTTCTTGGATTAGAAAAGAAAATGAAAAAGACCAGTTTGGCTCATTAATAATTCAACATCTTTCTGATTTTAAAATCCCCTCCAGTCAAAATCTTGACTTTCTTTTATCAGAATATTCTTATTAGTGCATACTCTAAGGCATTGGTGAAATGTTTATAAAGACAGTTTCTTCTATTTGTGGTAAAGTTATGCTATTCCCTTATGTCCCTCCGAATTTGTCTGAAAAATCTAGACTGCCCAGCACCTGCACGTAGTAGGGTCTTCTGTTATCGATTTCTCTCTTACTTGCTGCCAAATTGCTGGTTTTCTGGTGCACGTTAAGTGGCTCAGATAAAAATGTATATGTATAGCCTATAAAGAAATCATGTAATTTCAAAATAATTTTTTTCTATTAATAAAGCTATCACCTAAAATATTTTAAAAACATTTTTAGTTTCCTACACTTGTAAGAAGAATGAACCCCTATATTTAAACCATCTCACAATAAAATACAAATTTTATTGTATTGAAAATCATGAGTACATCTTTTGCCTTTACACTCTTGAGTCTCTGAACATGGGTGTGACCTTTATTTTAATATACATATAAGAGAATGCATGCAAATATTTGAATAGTGAGGTGTTTGTGTGCATTGCACACATATCCTTATAGACAATTGGAAAAAGTCCTTTTAGTCAACA
>NW_011888787.1:12450062-12452088 GCF_000151845.1 Pteropus vampyrus | reverse complement strand
GGGGAAACCTTCAAACAGCTACCCCTGAAGATTTCTTGGATTAGAAAAGAAAATGAAAAAGACCAGTTTGGCTCATTAATAATTCAACATCTTTCTGATTTTAAAATCCCCTCCAGTCAAAATCTTGACTTTCTTTTATCAGAATATTCTTATTAGTGCATACTCTAAGGCATTGGTGAAATGTTTATAAAGACAGTTTCTTCTATTTGTGGTAAAGTTATGCTATTCCCTTATGTCCCTCCGAATTTGTCTGAAAAATCTAGACTGCCCAGCACCTGCACGTAGTAGGGTCTTCTGTTATCGATTTCTCTCTTACTTGCTGCCAAATTGCTGGTTTTCTGATGCACGTTAAGTGGCTCAGATAAAAATGTATATGTATAGCCTATAAAGAAATCATGTAATTTCAAAATAATTTTTTTCTATTAATAAAGCTATCACCTAAAATATTTTAAAAACATTTTTAGTTTCCTACACTTGTAAGAAGAATGAACCCCTATATTTAAACCACCTCACAATAAAATACAAATTTTATTGTATTGAAAATCATGAGTACATCTTTTGCCTTTACACTCTTGAGTCTCTGAACATGGGCGTGACCTTTATTTTAATATACATATAAGAGAATGCATGCAAATATTTGAATAGTGAGGTGTTTGTGTGCATTGCACACATATCCTTATAGACAATTGGAAAAAGTCCTTTTAGTCAACAGTTATTTATTGAGCACTCATTATGTGCCAGAAACTGTTATGCAGTAAAGATTCTTTAATGAAGAAAGCAGTCTCTGCTGAGAATGAGCTTACTATCTGATGGTATTTCATAGACAAATTAATAAGCCACTATGGACAATTATAGGATGTTACGTGAGCCAGGTGAGAATTCAACACAGTCTTGACAAGTGAGCGCAGACTTGCAGAAGATGCAGTGTCTACAATGAGTTCTGCAAAATAATTAAAATCAGATCCAGTATTTTGCTTGGGAACAGGGTGAGTTTATCATGGAAACAGACTTCTGAAAAGAAGTAACATGTGTGTTTAAGAATTCCGAAGTGATAAGAGATCATTTTGCTTGTGGGGATCTTACTAGCATTTAATAATATACACTTTTATTTGTGTGTAAATATACAAGCCTAAAAAGATATATAGTGCATTGCTAAAATTCAGTAATTAAACAAGGATGTAGTTCAGTCGGGGAAGAGAGGCTACAGAGCTGGCTTTGAACATGAAGGTGATACAGCTGTTGAAAAAACATTTTAAATCTCACTCAAGGAATTTCATCTAAAAGTTTGCTGGTAGTTCTCACTTCCATCTTGTGCTGTAATACTTGGCACGATTGTATCTTCCCTCCAGGTCACAAGCCTTCTGAGGGTACAATCCATATCTACTCCTTTTTTGCTGGTCACCCTGCCCAGCCCAGTGTTATATGCAGCATGGTGATACATATGTAGCACAGGTGATCGCATAAGGGCAAGTATTTTTAACATGTATGTAAAGTAGATATTTCATATTTTTAAAGAAACGAAAGCTTACTATGAAATACATTTTCAGATGAAACTTCCATTTTTGCTTTAATTTCCAAAAGTTTCAGTAACAGATAGTCAAAAGATATTCTTACAATTTTTTTCTTTTCTTTTTTTTTTTTTGTCACTTAGTACCTAGTTCTTCCTATTTCCAGAGGAAGCATATCTCAGCAGCATGTCTGCAATAACTACTTCTAATTCATGGTTTTCCTCCACATTAGATATTATAATCTTTTTTACAGATACTCAGTTCAGTGCAGTCTGTAGACAAGTCCAGGCTAACAGCAATGGCAGATTCCAATTTGTTTTCCTGAGCCAACTGGCCCTCTGTTTGTGTTTAGGGCATAGAGCTTATATCTGAGAGGAGGCAATCTAAATCTTTTGAAATGCTCTCTTTATCTGTCAGACTCAGGTATATGCACAAATGAAAAAACACAAATAACCACATATATCACAAAGTAATACCTCAACTGACAGTTCTGTAAAAATTGGCATTTAAACAACCTT
>NW_011888787.1:12447529-12450012 GCF_000151845.1 Pteropus vampyrus | reverse complement strand
CATCTAAAAGTTTGCTGGTAGTTCTCACTTCCATCTTGTGCTGTAATACTTGGCACGATTGTATCTTCCCTCCAGGTCACAAGCCTTCTGAGGGTACAATCCATATCTACTCCTTTTTTGCTGGTCACCCTGCCCAGCCCAGTGTTATATGCAGCATGGTGATACATATGTAGCACAGGTGATCGCATAAGGGCAAGTATTTTTAACATGTATGTAAAGTAGATATTTCATATTTTTAAAGAAACGAAAGCTTACTATGAAATACATTTTCAGATGAAACTTCCATTTTTGCTTTAATTTCCAAAAGTTTCAGTAACAGATAGTCAAAAGATATTCTTACAATTTTTTTCTTTTCTTTTTTTTTTTTGTCACTTAGTACCTAGTTCTTCCTATTTCCAGAGGAAGCATATCTCAGCAGCATGTCTGCAATAACTACTTCTAATTCATGGTTTTCCTCCACATTAGATATTATAATCTTTTTTACAGATACCCAGTTCAGTGCAGTCTGTAGACAAGTCCAGGCTAACAGCAATGGCAGATTCCAATTTGTTTTCCTGAGCCAACTGGCCCTCTGTTTGTGTTTAGGGCATAGAGCTTATATCTGAGAGGAGGCAATCTAAATCTTTTGAAATGCTCTCTTTATCTGTCAGACTCAGGTATATGCACAAATGAAAAAACACAAATAACCACATATATCACAAAGTAATACCTCAACTGACAGTTCTGTAAAAATTGGCATTTAAACAACCTTTGAATGGGTATCTTGGTGATACCATAATATTTCTGGATCAGTATATACTGTTGAATGACCTAAAGAAGTGATTTTTTTTCCTTGTAGTTACTTGATTATGAAAAGTAAAAGCCACAATTCCTTTAAATGTTAGGTATATGGCCCTTTTAAGGAAATTTTAATATGTTTTGAAATATTTTAATACATAATTGAAATTTTCAAACCTAATGCTTTGGAGGGGAAAAAATTAGAAACTTGTAAAAACAAAAACAATTCTAGATATATTACAGAGGTGGGTCTTAAGGAAGATATTTTTAAGTGCTTTTATTTCCTATTACTTGATAATACAACTAACTACAGTTTTAAGCTGCCTGGAGTTTTCTACATTTCACTTACATTTCAAAGTCTCAAATAAAATATAAAAGGCTATGGGTAGAATTTTATAGAAAACAGATTTTTAGGGAATGCCCAGGGGATGGTAAAGATTCAGCCTAATTTCTCTCACTGCCATCTATAACCTAATGGAATAAATATTGATGCTATGGATGATAACACGAAATTACCAAAACTCAGGAAACACTTACTGCTCTTGGGTGCACTGTACATAATGAGGAGAACATTTCAGTTTCCAGTGAGAAGCAACTTCTGAATGTACCTGACTTAGGATCTCTTGTGAACTCGCACAGCAGAAGCTTGCAGCCCTCCTGTCATAGTGCCTACTGCATTGCATTATTTTTTTGTTTTCCCTTTTGCCTGAAAGCTCCTTGAAGCAAAGACAGTATTTTATCCAAGTTTTTCATCTGCAGTGCCTAGTGTAGTGCTAGAGAATAAAAGTTAAGGAAATGTTTAAAACATGTATGCATGAAATGAATGAGAAAATAAGAACATTAAGATAATTTTAAACCAAGAAAATTCAGTCGACTAGAATGTCCTCATTTTCCAAAGATAGATGCCATTTATTAATCTCTTATTCTCCCGAGAGTGTGATGTCATGATTTTATTTTCATCTTATTATGAAACTTTTTTTTTTTTTTTTTTTTTAGCACGAAACCCTTAGAGCGGGATATGGTGCAACACAAAAAAATGAATCGTGGTGTTTTTAAAATTTATTTCAATATATTGCCCTCTTAAGTCATATGATATCATAAGTAAATTTTAATGCTGGATTAATGTTTTTCATTATTATAATCACTTCAACATCACATTGAAGATATTTATGTTTACAAGTCTTCTAAATCTAAAATACATCCTAATACTTGGCCTCTGGATAGTTAAAAATATAACACAGAGGAAATGAATGGCTAAGAGTGATAACTCCTTTTTTATGTATTATCATTTTATGAAACCCATTAGATATTTATAGATACCTGTACATTTCCCATTAGGTGAATAAATAAAATATTTTTATTATTTTTTACCATTGCAAGGTAATACACATTTGTTATGGAAAATGCTGAGAGGTAAAAAGAAAAGAAGAAAAAAATACACAAATACGCATGAAAAAAAGACACTGACCAACACTCTTATCCATGTAAAATTTGACAAGGTTTAAGTCATAGCACATTTACACCACAAAGCAAATATTTTCTCATAATCGTTCATTCCAGATATTTTCTAGCACCTACTGTGCCAGGCACTTTTTCTGGGCACTTGAGATACATCAGTGAACAAAATGAAAGACATAAACCTCTGTGGCCTATAAAAATATGTAAAAAAAAATAGATAATTAAATTATATAGTATGTTAGAAAATA
>NW_011888787.1:12439598-12446854 GCF_000151845.1 Pteropus vampyrus | reverse complement strand
ATGTGGGAATCTTATGGTGAAACAACGAAAGGCAAAGAATTTGATTTTGCACCCAGGGAGGTAACTGTAATGAATGATTAATCATGGAGTTTAAGATGGCTAAGGAAGAAAGTGAATACATGGAAGGTTAGAGAGAGAGAATGAAAATGTTTAGGATCAATAAATTTTATATTCCAGTGGGGTCATAGGATTGTTGAGTTCAGGCTTAAGATCAAAGAAACTGGGAGTACTCTAAGATAGTTGGAAAGTATGATTTTGAAACAGAGATCTTGATGAGGGTACAGTAACACCATCACTTGTTATTTGAACAATAGGCCATAGGCTCCAAACTGCCTATACACACTATTTTAACTTCATGTATCACGCTCCCTCACATTGTTTACTATGCTTCAATCGTACTGGTCAGTTTTTTCTTCCTTCAACGCACAACATTCTTTCCTCTTATAGGCCCATGACCTTACTTTCTCTTAACATGGAGGACCCTATGTCAAAATCATTTAAATGACTAGCTCAAAGAAAATCACAGACAAGTTTTCTCTGACAGTCGACTTTGGGTTGGTTCCACTCAATTCCCCTTCTTACATATGTGTGCATACACACGCGTACACACACACACACATTATTTTTGTCACTGTTTTACTTTATTTGAAAAACTTATAATGATCAACATTTATCTGGGATATTTATTTACTTATCATGTTCTGTCTTTCTATATACTACTCTAAATAAAACGTTAGCCCTTAATTAGCAAAAGCCCCGTCTAATTGACTTTTCTCTATAGGTGGCTAATAGAGCAGGTAGGAATGAATAAAGAATGCAAAAGTCTGAAAAAGTTTTCACTCCTACCCAGAGTAAATGTGGATGCCCATTTCATCACATCCCTGACATAATTTTCCATTTGTATTTTAAAAACTGTGGCTAACTTAGTAAATGATAAATGCTATCATGTTGTTTCTGCATTTAATATATTTTTTGTTTGCAGAAATGTAAAACACCACCCAAATCCAGCTGCAGTTTGAATTACCTGAAATATTCTTTCACATATAGATACATATTTATTTCATTTCATACAGTGAGATGTTAAGCTTACTTCATGATCCTTCTAAAATTATTTTGCATTATTGGTTGAATTGCTATCTTTTAAATGTGCTATGTTATATAATTGAGCTCCTACCTGGAATACATTTGTAGCTTATTTTTTCTTAAAGTAGAAGTATTGTGTAATATGAATCTGGTAGAATTCATAGACATCTTTTTCTCCTAAGAAGAAAATATTTATTATTTTTTGTATCTCACCATGATTATTTCATTTTGATGCATTTGTTTTAGAAAAAAGAGAGAGTCTTTTATAGTCATTATTCACAGGGAGAGATGAGTTTGAGAGTAGGTTTTTATTGCGCACTTGAACTTAATGGATTCTAGCACGTGGAATGAAATAGAGTTTACACTGTGTCATTTACATTGGCATTAAATTGGGAAGACTCACAGGACTCTCATCTAATGGCTTTGCTTGCCAATATAAAATATGATCTTTGGTTTATGTCTGGTCTGTTACTGATCGTGCCTAGATAAAAATTCAGCCTTTCAAACTAATAAAACCTCATGGTCTGGACATTAATGTCTCATGTCAAACTGATAATGAGGGCTATGAAGTGGCTTCTGAAAAACCCTTAGTTTTCATTCAGACCTGCTAAATGTTGGGTCAGTTTGCTTACTATTCAAAATTATGTTGGTTGTTTTCTGATGTACACTCTTATTTTGCTAGAGTTTGAGTCAAATGACTTCATGATCATCAACTATGTTTATATTATAAACTCGTAAATTAAAATATCTTTATTTTAAAGTATAGAAATTATTTTATAATACTACCATAATTATCAATACCAGTCTATAAGCACACGATTTCAGATTAAGTCTTTAAGAAACAGTTTGTCCAGTATTTGTGGGGAAGATCTCTAAAATCATATTGAGTTCATGCAATGATAGACAATTGTAAAGCAATTCATTTTATCATCATAAGCTTATTTAATAAATTCGTTGAACATATCTTAAAGGTGATTCTAATACTGTTGCTTTTATACTAGACACTTATTATTATTATTTTTGCTTCATATTGACATCTAGAAATAGACTATTTTAAGAAAAAATTCTCTGCGTGGTTCAAAAAAACTGAAAAATTGTTCATGAGGTTATGTGAAGAATACGATAATTTTGATGAATCAAAGATAATAGACTTCACAAGATATGAGACTGAGTTGAAGAAGCCACACATTTTAGGTGAATAGATTGAAAAAAGGGTCACCGTTAATATAAAGATTAATTAGATTTGCTTTCTTTCAGAACTCAGTCTAGTAGGAAAAAAAGGAATAGGAATAGATCATTAAAACACAATGTTAGACCTCTGGTCCAAATTGCAGACTGGCAGCATGAAAGTATTTATCTCTTGAGTTCACATTCAAATGATAGCAAAAGTATTACATTTTAGTATTAACTCATTACTCTGATGACAATGAAGGGGAAGTACCATGGGATTAAATATATCTACACAATTTGGAGGAAGAAAAAGAAAAGCAGTATAGTTCTATAACAGACAGAATTCACATGTTACCATTATGGAAATATTGCCCATCTAATTTACATATTTTTATATATTCATTGTTAACACTTTTAATTGTTCCAAAAAATATTCAAGCCTAATTTAGCAATTCTCTTTTAAGTTTTCCTGGAGTTCTCCCTTCCATTGCTCCTCCCACTTCTAATTTGGAATGGTGGTTTCCTAGGTCTAGTCCAAACACAAAAACAGTATAAATATAAATCTGAAAAAGCAAGACAATGTCGGAATATAAGGTAAATATATAAATACTGTAATTAATAACCTAGAGAAGTAAAAGCATATTGCATCTATGTAAAACGATGAGGTACCTTTGGGGAATAATAAAATATAAAGAGCTCTTATAAATTATGTGATATTATATATATATATATATATATATATATATATATATATATATTTGACAAAGTAGGAGAAAAATCAATAGATGATTTGGAAGAAAAGTTTAAAGACATTTCTCAGAAAGTTGAACAAAATCCCAGGACATTAAAATGTGATAGAAAAAAAAAAAGATGGAACATCAGTCTCCAAAGTAAATACCAAATAGAATTTGGCAATATTGATAAGAGAGGAAATGAGGAGGAAGAAATGAACAGAACTATATTACGAGAAAAATTTCCAGAAATTAAAAGGCTCACCAAATTTTCACTGGTGAAAAAGAACCCATATCTAGATACACTATGGAAAAAATTCAAAATGTCAAAGGTAAGAAAACATCTTAAAACTTCTAGGGAAGAAAAGAAGCAGATCAACTACAAACAAAGACTAAGATCACCTCGGACTTATTAATAATGATAACTAGTAGGAACCAGGGGGCGAGGCCTTCAAAGGACACGGGGAACTTTGTTTCATTGTTTTTTTCCTGGCCAAGCTGGAAAATGGAATCTATCTTGTATGAAATGAAACAAATGTATTTTGTATGATCTAAGCTCTGAAAGTTTACCTCCTTTAATCTTTTTTTTAAAAAAAATAGTTTAAGTTTATACATCAACAAAAAAAAATGAGGGGGGCAGGGGAGGAAAGGAAGTAATCTAGGAAGATAAAGACATGAATATCCAGATTCATCTGTGAATCCGCCTAATTGAAGA
The DNA here is from genome assembly GCF_000151845.1 of Pteropus vampyrus. Lineage (NCBI taxonomy): Eukaryota > Metazoa > Chordata > Mammalia > Chiroptera > Pteropodidae > Pteropus > Pteropus vampyrus. Next base: position 12,443,155 of record NW_011888787.1, on the reverse strand, counting down.
GTAACGTCCTATACCGGAATAGCATTTTTCCGGAGGCTTACAATGCAATCAGCCCAGATTATAAGGAAAAAAAGACATTCACAAATGAAGTCTCGTACAAGTATCAAACATAAATGGGATGATGAATTCCTTTGAAAAACATGAAGATATGGTAAAGAGAAATGGTGGAATGAGTAATGGAAAACTCATTCAGCTATGACTACTATAACATTCTGTTTGAGTTATACAAGTTTCTAATGGTTTCTCTATAGTGAAGGAAATATAAAAATAGAATACTTCTTCAGTGTTTATTGAAAAAAATATATAGATGAATCAATTTATATGTGAATTACAAGGATTATCAATGGTTAAATAATGGCAGTAGATTTGGTCAACTTTGACTAAATACAAGTTGTAGGTATAAATTAAGTTGAGAAATACCATTGATTAAGGAGGACGGAGAGGACATGTGGGAACACTAGTGTCCTTATCTCATAAAATTGGAAGATAAAAGATATGGTCTATGATTAATGGAATAAAAAACAACTCTAGCATGTTATTTGAAGTTGCTGGTGAAATCAGTGTAGTTGCCAAGAGTAGTATTATTAATAGGTTTATCCCACATGATACCACCCATTAGCACTCTCTTTTACTCTCAAAGGGTAAAGATTCAACCAACATATAGCATGATACTTTAGTTGTAAACTGAAGTAGAGGAATAAATGATACAGTTTGATACAAATGTTATTAGTTATAGCAGAAATTAAGCTGCCACCAGAAAACTGCCAATAAAAAGCATGGAAAGCTTAAACAAGTGTGAGTAACTGTTGAAATTGGATCCTTTTTATTTCATTATAATTCTGTGATTTTTGCTCCTTCTTTTGCTAATTTTGCTATCTCTTTTTGTTATTTCACTTTTTATCCAGCATTATTTTAGTTTGTTAAAAAATGTGTTATGATAATTGTCACGGATATGGAGCAAATCTTAGAACCCTCAGTCACTGTTGAAAAGAATGTAAAATGGTGCGACTAGTTTGGAAAACGCTTGGTCAGTTTCTGCTAAGGCAAAATATAAATATATCTTATTTCCCAGAAATTTCACTCCTAGATACAGAAAACAGATGAAATGGTACGGGGCATGAACAAGAGTATTTATTGGATCATTTTTTAATAGTTAAAAGTCCATCTACTTCAGAATAGAAGATAAATTGGTATTTATTCATTTTATCAAACATCATCAAGCAAGAGAAGAAGCAAGCTAGAACTGTGGTTAACAATTTGGATGAATATCAAAAACACAATGTTGAGTGAGAGAAGCTACAGACAAATGTTTATATGATATATGAATACATTTCATAGTTCAAATAAGCAAAAGTAATATATAATGTTATGCATTACAGTATGGTTCCTTTCAGAGAGAAGGTAATGATGACTGGAAAGGCTCACAAGAATTGCTGATAACATTTTATTTCTCCTTTATTTAGAATTTACATCAATATTTTCATGATGTGATAACTATACATTGATGAGACACATGCTTCCAAGTACATATGTAAACACCAATAAAATATCAAAAATATAATATAGTAATTTATATATAGTGGGATGAGCAAAGTTTTCAGACAGAATAATAAATAACCAACTAGAATAATGTTTGAGTGAATGAGAAGTAGAAGTGTTCCAGGAGGACAAGAGAGGAAGGGATGGAACACTAAATAGTGGAAATCATCTTCAAAGAGAGATCATTAAGAGACTACTTTTAAGTCCATCAGAGTAGCAGTAGCTAAATTGTGATCCGCAAAACAGTCTGTAAGAAATCTAAATGCATCTTAACTGGAATTTTTCCAGAAAATACGTGATTCAGTAATTTGATGTGTGTGTTTATTTATCATTCATTCATTTATTTATTTGTTTGTTTGTTTGTTTGTTTGTTTGTTTGTTTATTTATTTGCTTTTTGAGGGGGATATAAAGAAAAATCAGAGACTTGGGTTTTTAGACTCTTCCACAGTTTACCATACCTATTCTGAAATATATTACTGTCAAATCAGTTAGTTCTTCACTGTGATCCCTTCAGTGGGTCAGAAGTTTGTGTGCAATGAAGCAGAGAGAATCTCGGCTCTATTTTTCACTAACCTAATGAGGTGAATGATAGACTCTGAAAGAGACCAGTCCACTGATTTCTTGGCAAGCGGCCATTAGCAACTCCTCATTAGAGTGTCTCACTCAATCTTTCCTAAAGTGAGGGGATCTAAATGTGTAGTCTGACAACTTATAAATAATCTAGTCATGGATTGCTTATGACTAATGTTTCTCTGTTTCCTCTCTTCCTGGTGGATTACTGTAATTATGAAGTACATACATCTGTATTTCCTACAAAAGACAGTTTTCTCCCAGGTAAATTTAATATGCAGTATTTGTATCAGCAGAAATGACTCAAGAGAATTCTTTTTGCTGATCATTTCTGAAGTTTTGGATGTTAGAAAAGAAATCCTGTGACAAACCAGGTAATTGTAAAGGTGTAATTATTTCCTCCTTCTTATCAATTAGTAGCTTATTTATCCCCTGCATGGTGTTGCAGTCTTATTCAGTCTGGCAAGTGAGATTTAAAGGAATATAGAGGATTATTTTAATGAGCATTTCTTATAGAGCTGATGTGTTACCTCTAAGACTTTTATCATTTAAAGCCAGCTGCCCAATGCCTTCTTACTTGTGGTTAAATCTAACAATCATAAACTCTTTCAAATTCATGTTTTAATAATATAAAAAGTTATTTTTATGTAATTCCTTATTTTTCTGATAGAATAGTTCCTTTTACCAACTCTCCTTCCACTCCCAATAGCTAACACTTTCAACAGGAAGGCAAGAGGTAGAGATGCGTTTACAGAGGTGTGGATGTTTGTGTTTTACTGGCCTGGTTCCTATATTTCTACTTCCTTGTTAATGACAGAATAGATGATTTTCTTTTCAATACAATGCCTCTCTAAAATAATGCAGTTTCACTTTTGTTGGAACCAAATCTTCCTCAAGATTCACTAGTCCCGTGGTAACTTCTCCTAGACGTTTTAATGAGGTTTGACCTTCTCTTTTAGTTTCTGTACTAAACTATTTTGTAGTGCTGCCAGAAGCAGTTTAATAACAGGTGAGTTTCACCCCTAGGCTGATTGTATTTCAGTAGAGGTTGAAGTGATCTCTGTATGTCAGGTTGTTAAATCTGTAAAATGCTGTGCGATCTTTCAAAATGAAAGTCAGTACATCAAAACAATATAGTTCTCCTTTTTCTTTTTTATGGACCTCTTTACATCTTTGTTCTGGACAGCTCTGAAATACCAAAAATAACTGCTTTTTCCCTCCACTTATGTATGGCTATCAATTATGCAAATACAAAAATTGTCCAAATAAAATATTCTTTAGCTTTGCAACCTTTCCAAGGAACTTCATAATTTAGTGCCTCCATATGTACCTATGGGGGACTATTAAACTGTGATTTCAGTACTTTAAAATATATTTACAGTTAGCAATGTTCTTGAAGTCTCATTCTAATTTGTTTCTTCAACATCTACCACAATTCAAGGTACTT
>NW_011888787.1:12432316-12438388 GCF_000151845.1 Pteropus vampyrus | reverse complement strand
CAACCTAAAATATAATTATGATCATGTCACTCACTGCTTGCGGCTGATTTCAGTAATGGCCACAAATCTTTGCAGCCCTGTCCTTCAAGATGTGACTTCCGCTTCCAACCAACCAAGGCATGTTTTGTCTGTTATTGGAACTTGCTTTGACCAATAGATGACACTGTGCCAATGTACATACCTCATACGCAATGATAAAAATCTAGGTTCTTTAACATAACATGAAGAATACTCATTATTTGCCTTCTGATTTTTTCTTTAACTTCATTGCCCACTATTGCTTTATGCTTACTTTTTATCCTAGTAATATCTGATAGCTTGTAATATAGCATATTTAAACCTTATGCTGTTTTATTTAAACTAACTTTCCTTCCAACATTAAGGACTTCTTGTTATTTCATCTAGAATGCCTTGTTGAAAAATGAAGTTAAATTTTGGACCCTTTATCTGTTCTTTCATATCGCATTTGTCTATTTTCATGTTAATACTTAATAAATTCTAGTTATTTTTAGGGATTGGAATCTCCAATTCGATTTTAGCTCTTTAAGTACAGGGGCATATTTATTCATCTTTGTGCTCGGCCCAAAGTGAACTATGATAAATCTTTGTTAAATTAAACTATTATGGAATTTGGTAATCTGTAATCTAAGGTGTGAAGACAGGGAAAATGGAGGAATATATTTACACTTATTGAGCCAGGAAGTATCATGGGAATTTTGTGCGATACCACATGTGGAATTAATATTCAGGCAGTTCTCTATATGTTATACAGCAGAACAGCTTAGCTTCTATTCCCCCTACATGTTTCACATGCACATACACTATTATTTCCCACAACCCTGCTGACTGTGTCCTAGCAGCCCAATGCTTTTCATGGGTCAAAGCATGTTAAGGTACAATTGGTTAATACACCAAGAAGCTGGCAAGAGCAGTGACAGTGAGTATGTGTCTGTCGTACTGAAGGCCTGTAGGAGTTGGCTCCTTCTGCTGCTCAAGTCCCAGGAAACTTCGTCGAGGGCCTGCATGCTGCCTTCAAAAGACTGATTTGAAGTTACCTTGAATCTGGAAAGGATGGAGAAAAGAAAAACCATGTATTAACTGTTGTTGTTCATTCCATGTTAAAGTGAGAACTGTATTTCCTGTGTATTTGTCACACACACCGATAGATGAGACCACGTAAAAACTGAAAGCACCAATGAGAAATCTAGGAGGCTGCTGGGGTGACAGGCTCATCCATGAGCGGGACCTGGCCTGGCTGCAGCAGGCAGATGTGGTTGTGGCAGAAGTGACCCAGACATCCTTGGCTGTAGGCTGTGGACCTGGCCAGGCTGTGGCCCTCAAAAAGTGAATCCTGTGCCAGTTCCACCCATAGTCTTGCCAAGAGCCTCAGCCACAATCCAGGGAGCAGCGGATGGCTCAGGGTTCCAGATGTGAGACTATAAAGAAGGAGAGGTGGAGGCCGTGCCGGATTGACACTTTGAGGCGATGCTCCTGAGCAAGTGGCTGTCTCCCCGAGTGATCTCTTGACTTAACCCCACTTTATTACATTCTACTGATCCCAGAAAACCACGACAATAACAACAAACAAATAATCTTTTTTGGCTTATGTTACTACTTTTGCTTATTACTACTACTACTACTAGTAGTAGTAATAATAATAAAAATGACAAATGGTAAAAAAAAAAAAAAAAAACTAAACTGGAAGATATGCTGAGAGAAAAGCTCTATGCAAGGGCTACCCAGGCACATAATGGTCATGGTACACGTGGGTGCATTTTTAATAATCAGTTCTCTGTGTCTATGAGACTGTTTCTGTTTTGTATTGTTTGTTCTTTTGTTTGAGGGTGGAGAGAAAGAAAGGCCAAAAAGCTGAAGGGGAATAAGAAGTCTAAGTTTCCAATTATAAAATAAATAAGTCACAGGGATGTACTGTACAGCCTAGGGAATATAGTCAATAATATTGTAATAACCTTGTATAATGACAGATGGTTACTAGATATAGAGTGCTGATCGCTTTGCTAGGTACATTCACGTTGAATAACTACACTATACAACTGAAACTAATATAATATTGTATATTAACTAATAAAAAAGAAAAAAACCAAAAAAAATAACTACACTGTATACCTGAAACTAATATAATATCGTATATTAACTAATAAAAAAGAAAAAATAAACAAAAAAAGTAACTACACTGTATACCTGAAACTAATATAATATTGTATGTTAACTAATAAAAAGGAAAAAAATTAGTAACCAATTTCTAACAATAGAGGAAATGGTTAAAAGTGTAAAATTCATTGATTTATTCTTCAAAATCGATTTCTAATATATCCTTTCATAAGTTCTGAATGTATAAAATTTCCTAAAAACAAGTAATTCTGGTGAACACATTGGCATTAATTACTTTAGGAATAAGTATTCATTCACTCTCTAGGGCTGAGATATGGACAAGATATCAGACTGGTTGTAGGGCAATATTCAACTAATCTCATAAATGTATGGTACTATGAATTACAATTCTGCAAACACTTAATAAAAGTTTACCACTAAAATATTTTAACCGAATTCATATATTTTTTACTCAGCTGCTAGAGTAAGTTATAAAATCTTATTTTTTTAGGGATGAAAACTTGTGAATATTTTTCCTAAGAAATCGAAAGTTAATTTGCCATTTAAATAATAAGTATATTCTCAGTGGTTATTTGTTTAGAGTCTTGAAAGTGTTGTAATATCTTCTCTCGAGTTAAATACTATTATTGAATGTTTTACATCTAATTGCTTGTGTTTGCTTTAGCTTAAATAAGCATGTTGTCTCTGCAAGCAGTGTTTTCACATGGGCTTCAGTATTTTGTTCTTGGCCAGTCATTGAGTATTTAATAATGTGTAACACACTATATCTTGTTTTCTTCATCTCTGAAATTAAAAGAAAAATGAGTGCAAGTATATTTTACTTCTACTTTTATGAAAATTAGGTAAATTATCTCTGAATTCAATACCTGAATTGAACATTTAATAGCAATCGAAATGTCTGTATTTACCAAATTATAAAAGAATATGAATTCTATTCATACATCAATTAATATTTAAATTAATTGATTTAATTTAAATATTAATTAAATATATATAATTTTATATATAATTTTAGATCTGCAACAGTGAAATATCACTAATTATAACAATGAATAATTAAAAGTAATTTCAAAGATAATCTCTTAGTGTTTATGGAGAGTTTTAAGCATGTGAGAGACACAGTATATTACAGTGGGACCATTAGTGTATTAATCTGTGATGTGTTCTGAAAAGTAAATCTTTTCAATGTTCTTATATTCATAAAAGTCTAACTAAATGTGCAAACATCCTTTGGAGAGAGTCCAATTGAGAATTCATTAACAATCTTTGTCAGCCAAGGTCTTTATATCTTTTCTATAACTAATTGCACACAAAAAGTCACGGGTTGTATTTTTCAAACTGAAAATCAATAATGATAAAAATAACTGTCTAATAACCATAAGTGTGGAAATATGTAGCTATTTCTTCTCAAAAGGAAATATTTTCAACTTGCCTATAGAAATTAATACTCCCTAATTTGTGTTTAAAATCTGTATGTGTAATTTAAGTCATCAGGCTTTATGTCTTAGAACATAAACTTGCTTATAAATTGATTTATAAGGCACTAAAGAAGGATCCCACAAAAGTTTTACTTCTGAGAAGCTTGATAGGGAAACTTGGTCAAGAAACTAAAGCCTGAAGAGGTCTTGGGGGAAAAGGGATCGGGGAACATATTCTGCAAGAGCATAAGACAGAAAAATGAGTCAGTCACTTATCTCATGATATAGACCAAGATAGGAAAATGCGAGCAAGTAATAAATGGGATCTAGATTCAAGTACTTGCTCCATAACTAATTCAAATATTGGCTTCACACAATTAAGTGTGACTTGAATTATGTATTTTATGTTTCCAGAAATATTTCCTAATATCATCTGTGTAAAATGAAGAAGTGGCACTTGATTTATGTCTAAACTCCCTTCTAGCAATAATACTAGATTCTGTGAAACAAACATCTCTTACTAAATAATCTTTGAAATTTTCTACAGTGTATGTTTAGATTTATTGACTTTTTTTGTTGCTTTAACTTGTCTGAACAAATTCATAATGATAGTGGATATTTAAGGGTTAGATTAGATATATATTTTAACCAAACACTATGAGAACATTTTACCTCTCTCCTCCTAGTTTTATAGAACAGAAAGATACCATCAAATCTTCATACCGCATAGTCTTTTATTAGATAAAAAGTTTTGGATATTTCTGTAAAAAGCCTTCTCATTTTTCACAGTCTCCAATAATGGTTATCTCTGTAGCTTCCAGACCCAAGACAGCTTGTCTCAGGAGTAACAAAGAGAAGCCTTGTGGAAGAGCCATGTTATTAGTTATCCAAATCCATAATCTCCTTTCCATGCTCCACTTTCACTTTCTTCCTTCCATCTTTCTTCTCTCAGCTCTCCCAGGATCAGCGACAATATAGCTTAAGGACCTAAACTACTGAAAGAAAATGCTGTGATAATAATAATAATAAATGAGCTGTGATATTTTTAAAAATACAATTAAGAATTCAGCTCCTTAAGATTTTCAATTTCTGTTGAGATAGTTTACAAACTTGCCAATATTAGGCCCACTATCATTTTCAAAACATATTTGTAACTAGAAGGATAACTATTATACTTTCTGTATTACGTGGTGATTCCATTTCCACTATGAGAATTCAATGCCTATTGAGGCTAGATCTTATTTTAATTGGTTATTTAGTTGATTGTTTATTAATGATAAATAACACAACTTCCAACAAAGTGTATTGTTGTCATATTCCTTCTGGGACCACAGTATTCTATTTATTAATTGATAGATTCTTAGTTAAAGAATGCAACACCTTAAAAAATTTCGTGCAAGTAGAAAATAAAAGTGAGGATGGTGACTTGACATAACAAAACTTCTTTTGTGGAAGACATGCATAGAAACAAATCCTGTAATACAAAGTCATAATAAGTGCTGTAAGGGTTTTGGTTGAGAAAAAGTGCTAGAGTGGAGAAACCTCCATAATAGGGTTGCTACTTGACTGAATCTCAAAACACGACATTATCAAGTGTTTTTTAAGAGAGAGTATAGGAAAAGAATAGTCCAAAACAAGGAAAATGAAATATCCAAAGGCACAATGGCATCAAAAAGAATGATATTTTAGGACACTGTTATTTTGGCTATGTGTGAAATAATAAATAACTAGGTGGTAAATGTGACTGGGATGAGAATCTGAAGGGCCTAAGCTATCATACAAAGAAATTTGGACTTAATCCAGACATCTGAAAGCTATAGGATATTTTTAAGCTGAGTTGCAATACAATTTAATCTTTGCTTTAAAACTAAGACTCTGATAGTATGGAAGATGAGCTGATTAAAGAAGCAGTTAGAGAGAAGTCTGGCTAACTAAGAAGTGGTGACAGTAATTCCAGGTGAGAGGTGGTGATATAGTCTCATGGGCTGATGAGGAGAGTGATATATAATCCTGAATTTTGAGCTTTGGTATGATAGATGTAGTTGCCTTGGATCAAAAATGGAAATGAGAGAAAGTCAGAATTGTAGTCGAGTTTTTCATATCTGATTTCTGTAATGAAGACTCAGATATGTTAAGCTAACAAATAATTTTATTTTGATAATAGAACTATAGTTGTAACTTTAATTCACTAATATCTAGTGATTTCTCTCTTTTCCAGTATAACCTGTTATTACAAGCATGCATATGCGAAATAAGAATAGCATGTCAAGTGGTAGGAAGGCAGTATTTGTGTGTCCATGTTTTAGTTTGATGGGTTTAGAGAAGTTAAGACTTGTATTCTTTACTCTTAAGGACCCAGTGTAGGAGTTTCATAAGGAGCATTTGTCAAGTCCTATTAGGCATTATCATAGAGTAAAGAAGAGCATTCATGTGGTTATAAAAGAATGTTTTCTTTGATTTTTAGACAGCTGAATGTGCTTCAAGTGTCACAGTGCATTAACAGTCTCTGAATCTCTGGGAA
>NW_011888787.1:12418511-12431786 GCF_000151845.1 Pteropus vampyrus | reverse complement strand
TTAGATATATATTTTAACCAAACACTATGAGAACATTTTACCTCTCTCCTCCTAGTTTTATAGAACAGAAAGATACCATCAAATCTTCATACCGCATAGTCTTTTATTAGATAAAAAGTTTTGGATATTTCTGTAAAAAGCCTTCTCATTTTTCACAGTCTCCAATAATGGTTATCTCTGTAGCTTCCAGACCCAAGACAGCTTGTCTCAGGAGTAACAAAGAGAAGCCTTGTGGAAGAGCCATGTTATTAGTTATCCAAATCCATAATCTCCTTTCCATGCTCCACTTTCACTTTCTTCCTTCCATCTTTCTTCTCTCAGCTCTCCCAGGATCAGCGACAATATAGCTTAAGGACCTAAACTACTGAAAGAAAATGCTGTGATAATAATAATAATAAATGAGCTGTGATATTTTTAAAAATACAATTAAGAATTCAGCTCCTTAAGATTTTCAATTTCTGTTGAGATAGTTTACAAACTTGCCAATATTAGGCCCACTATCATTTTCAAAACATATTTGTAACTAGAAGGATAACTATTATACTTTCTGTATTACGTGGTGATTCCATTTCCACTATGAGAATTCAATGCCTATTGAGGCTAGATCTTATTTTAATTGGTTATTTAGTTGATTGTTTATTAATGATAAATAACACAACTTCCAACAAAGTGTATTGTTGTCATATTCCTTCTGGGACCACAGTATTCTATTTATTAATTGATAGATTCTTAGTTAAAGAATGCAACACCTTAAAAAATTTCGTGCAAGTAGAAAATAAAAGTGAGGATGGTGACTTGACATAACAAAACTTCTTTTGTGGAAGACATGCATAGAAACAAATCCTGTAATACAAAGTCATAATAAGTGCTGTAAGGGTTTTGGTTGAGAAAAAGTGCTAGAGTGGAGAAACCTCCATAATAGGGTTGCTACTTGACTGAATCTCAAAACACGACATTATCAAGTGTTTTTTAAGAGAGAGTATAGGAAAAGAATAGTCCAAAACAAGGAAAATGAAATATCCAAAGGCACAATGGCATCAAAAAGAATGATATTTTAGGACACTGTTATTTTGGCTATGTGTGAAATAATAAATAACTAGGTGGTAAATGTGACTGGGATGAGAATCTGAAGGGCCTAAGCTATCATACAAAGAAATTTGGACTTAATCCAGACATCTGAAAGCTATAGGATATTTTTAAGCTGAGTTGCAATACAATTTAATCTTTGCTTTAAAACTAAGACTCTGATAGTATGGAAGATGAGCTGATTAAAGAAGCAGTTAGAGAGAAGTCTGGCTAACTAAGAAGTGGTGACAGTAATTCCAGGTGAGAGGTGGTGATATAGTCTCATGGGCTGATGAGGAGAGTGATATATAATCCTGAATTTTGAGCTTTGGTATGATAGATGTAGTTGCCTTGGATCAAAAATGGAAATGAGAGAAAGTCAGAATTGTAGTCGAGTTTTTCATATCTGATTTCTGTAATGAAGACTCAGATATGTTAAGCTAACAAATAATTTTATTTTGATAATAGAACTATAGTTGTAACTTTAATTCACTAATATCTAGTGATTTCTCTCTTTTCCAGTATAACCTGTTATTACAAGCATGCATATGCGAAATAAGAATAGCATGTCAAGTGGTAGGAAGGCAGTATTTGTGTGTCCATGTTTTAGTTTGATGGGTTTAGAGAAGTTAAGACTTGTATTCTTTACTCTTAAGGACCCAGTGTAGGAGTTTCATAAGGAGCATTTGTCAAGTCCTATTAGGCATTATCATAGAGTAAAGAAGAGCATTCATGTGGTTATAAAAGAATGTTTTCTTTGATTTTTAGACAGCTGAATGTGCTTCAAGTGTCACAGTGCATTAACAGTCTCTGAATCTCTGGGAAAGGAGACACTTTGTTTACATTTTCTAGCTAAGTGCCCCGCTTTGCACCCAGATTCTTTTCAATAGTGTTCCCAAAAGGAATGAAAGGGAGAAAATTAAAAAAGAAAAGAGAGAGGGAGTGCAGGAGAAAGAAAAGAAGGAACCGACTGGAGGAGAAGAGGTATAGATGAGGGTTGTAATTTGGACAGGTTAGCCATTTGTAATGGAGACTACTTGTTAAACAGGGTACTCTCTATCTACTTGATTTTCTTGTGCATCATTATAAGCTGTGCTTTTTTATCTGACTCCATTTGAACAACTACTTTAACTCGGTAATTTTCAAAGAGTAAGCTTAATTCAATAGATTCTGAACGCTTCACTTATTAATGTCCGTAAATCTTATTAAAGAGTTTTACTGTACTGCCACATTTCAAATTTAAATCCTCTTATAGATATAAATGCAAAAAGTCATAATCTATTTCAATTACTTCCTTAGGCTATAATTGTTAAATAGTAAAATATAGCAAATTTTCTTTCTTATGGGAGGTGGTTAAGCAGAAACAAAGCTAAATAATGTCATTATGATCTTCCTTTCTGCCTAATTCTCACTGCTAACAAATGCACAGCCTTTACTGATGTCAGGCCAGAAACTTCTCTTACATTTTCTCTGTGCTGAGACTGAAAGCCCCTGAAAGGCAAAGTGGGAGAGTGAGTTGGGATGTCTACTTTCACCAGCGACCTCCAGAATATCCTCAGTCGGGTTATCCTAGTCATCTATCCAAAACCACACCACTTTGCACTGACAAAAGTCTCTTAGATCCGCCTTAAGAAAGGCATTCAAATAGAATAGCAGTTTATGACTGAGGGCCATTAGAGGGCAAAGGTGTGATCACGACATGAGATTTGCTCTGCTTCACCTCAGAAGTTCTAAAATGGATTTATCTGGATGATGGAGAAAAAAGAAGACAGCTTTAATTGCTGGAAGAAACCAACACCTATATTTTGAGTATATTTCAAGCTCTGAAAGACTGAAGTTCTTATTTCAGCTCTTCGTTTAATGGGCTATAGTTCACGAAGCTCTGCATTTTTTTTTTTTTTTTTTGCCACTGCTTTTAAAATGATAGCTTTAACAAAAGATATCTATTAGGCGTGCAGCGTAGGTGCTTTGCCTCACCTGGACAGGCTCGTTTGGAGTCCATTTCCTTTGATACAATTCCAAAGGAAGATTTGCCTTTAATGGGAATGCTAAATCTGTTTTTTGTGCAGAAGCTTTTTTTTAATCTCTTATAAGAACAACAATCTAGTGTAAAGAATTGAAATTTGAAGCTTACTATATTAAAAGAAGCAGACTTTGACTTATAGCTAAGAAATTTTAGAAAGTTTTAAAAACAAATTTCATGTATTATTTTAGGCAACTTGGTGGATATTTATTATGATGAGATACTTTAGATGTGAATTGCCTCTTCTCATATAAGTATTACAAATGTTATCTATGTAAAAATTAATTCTTATATATCTCAAATATACATATATAGTATTATATATAATACATTAGTGCACATAAATTGCATCATATATATTACATTACCATATATAGAAGTGTAGCATTTGTATGTATGTGTGTATAGTACAGTATAACTATATACAGCTAAGGCCACATTTTTCTAATACTTTTCTGATATTATTTCTCTAAGTTAAGAATGTCTCCTAACACTCTCTTTGTAGTTCTTAAAAATAGTTTCTATGACATTACAGGATTTTTGTCTTTTTTTATGCAGAGTGGCTTTGAGTGCCAAGGCCTGGTCTTCTTTACCAGGTTCTGTGTCCCCAGAACCCCTCTCAATGCTTTGACATTTCCTAGGTCCTCAATAATAGCTACTTAAATGTATGAAAACATCAAAAATAAATGAATTGATAAATACGGAGTTTGAACAGTTTTATATTTGTGTGTGTGTAGTGAAATAGATTCTTGTACCATCCATGCTTAAATATATAGAAATATGTGAAAACGTAGAGAAATGTACTTATGTTTAAAAGTTTATATTGGCTTTTAAAATGGCTTTAATCAGAGACTAAAATTTATTATTTAATTATATTTTGTTATCAATGCTTCTGCATTAAAGACACTATCAATATAATATCTTGTTCCATTTTTAAAAATCCATTAAGGGTTATCAAGAAAAAAAAGTTTTTTATATTAAAGCTTACCCCTTTACAGACCATCTTATTCTATAATCAGATTTAAGCTATATAAAGAGCCTATAGTATAGTTTATCAACAAGTATGGTTATCAAAAAGTATGACAAGACCATTCAATAAGGAAAGGAGAGCCTTTTCAATGATATTGGGAAAATTGGATATCCATATGAAAAAAAATGAATTTGGACCCTTAAGTAACACCATCTACATAAAATAACTCAAAATGGATCAAAGACCTAAACATAAGAGCTAAAGACTACAAAACTCAGAAGAAAACATACGGCAAAAGTTTCACAAGATTGGAATAATCAATGATTTTTTTTTAATGTGACACCAAAGGCACAGGCAACAAAAGAAAAAATAAGCAAATTGAATGTTATGAAAATTAAAAACTTTTGTGCATTAAAAGACACTATCAACAGAATAAATTAAACCCACGATATTGGAGAAAATATTTACAATTATATACCTGATAAGAGATTAATACCCATTATATAACACATACTTCTAACGCAACAACAAAAAAAATCAAACAAGCCTATCAAAAATGAGCAATGAACTTGAATAGACATTTCTTCAAAGAACATATACAAAAGGCCAATAAGCACATGGAAACACATTCAATATTTCTAATCATTAGGAAAATTCAAATCGAAATCACTAGATAATCCCTTACACCCATTAGGATGTCTACCACTAAAAATAAAACAGAAAAAAACAAGTGTTGAAGAAGATGTGGAGAAACTAGAACACTTGTACAGTGTTGTTGGGAATGTAAAATGTTGCAGACATTATAGAACTAGCATTATGGTGGTTCCTCAAAAAATTAAAAATAGAATTGCCTTATGATTCAGCAATTCCATTTTTGGTTACATACTCAAAAGAATTGAAAGCAGAGTCTCGGAGAGGTATTGTGTACCTACGTTGACAGCAGCATTATTCATAATAGCTAAAGGGTAGAAGCAGTCCAAGTGTCCATCAACAGATGAAGAAATAAGCAAAATGTGGTATATACAATAGAATATTTATTATTCAGTCTTAAAAAAGAAGGAAATGCTGACATATGCTACAACGTGGTTGAACCTTGAGGACATTATGCTAAGTGAAATAAGCCAGTCACAAAAGGACAAATACTCCATGATTCTAGTTCTATGAAGAACATAGAATAGTCAAATTCATAGAGACAGAAAGTAAAATAATGATTGCCTGGGGCTTGGGGAGAGCAAAATGAGAAGTTGTTGTTTAAGGGGAATCAAGTGTCAGTTCAGCAAGATGAAAAGATTTCTGGAGATGGATGGTGGTGAAGGTTGCACAGCAATATGAATATTTTTTGATACCATTAAACTTGTACACTTAAAAATGGCTAATGTGGTGATTCTCATGTTATATATATTTTACATAATAACAGATTTTGGGGGGAAAGCTCTATTATCTCTTTGTAAAATATCATTATGAGTTTGAAACCTGGTTTTCATTTTTGAAATAAATGTATTAGTCATACATAAGCGTAATTCTGTCAAATCATTATTTTCATTGATATAATGAAGAATATAGTGTCTTGTCAAGAATAGCGTGTTGTGATGGGATAAGTATTGGATCAGAAGTCAAAATACAGGTATGTAGTTTCCAGTATACAGAATGACTGTAACTGGTCATTTGGTACCTTTGACTCCATTGGTTGAATAATGATGAATTTAGACTTGAATTAATTCAAGTCTATAAAGGGTATACAGTCATTCTGTATACCCTTTCAGATCTGTATTAAAATTACTAATTCAAGTCTATAAAAGGTATACAGTCATTCTGTATACCCTTTCGGATCTGTATTACTAGGTTATGTCTAATTTTTTGGTTGGACTAGATTAAATCAAAGATAGTGAAGGGTCTTATTCAGAATTGAATAAATCATAACAACACAAACAAGAAGCAATGAGAAAAATGGTCATTTTATGTACATTTCCAATTCAATCCATTTGCAAATTATACAGAAACTAACACACAAGAGATATTCTCACATATAAAAGTCTAGATGCAATAAAAAGAAAGGGGAGACATGGGATTCTCTCTGCACTTTCTAGCTCATTCCTACCCTTAACTCTAAGTCTGCCAGTCATAAATATTATTCTGCCCCAGGGCTTATAACCATGAGATGAAATCAACCAGAAAGATAGAATTTTATCTTCAGATCTAACTAGAATAGACTTTACTTGGCAAGTCTGGCCACCTGCTTGATTTAAAGTTAAAAAAAAGTCTCCTTAGATTTACAGTGTAATACATGATTCAGTGTACACCCACTCATCATGCACTTTCTTTCATTTGTTTAACCATTACATTATCTTTTCAGTAAATTGGCCTTTGCATTCTTAATTCACACATGAATACTCTTTAAAGAAAATTTATTAAGTTGACTCATTGCCTCTATGATTCTGATAATCACTGTAAATTAAAGCTTTGCAACATCTCTCTCTGACATTACCTTTTTCTCTGAAGCTAAAGAAAGGAATAGCCAGAATATAAATCACGTGCTACTTTTGTCCCTTTACAATATGTTTTTTTTCTGGAATGTACACACATGTATATGTATATGTGAACATACACATATATGTAGATATATTTTACACGTGTATATATATATATATATATATACATATATGATAAGTAATGTTGGCTTGTGATTAGATGATGAGAGAGAATTCATTTTTATAGTATTTTTGTCTATTATATAAGGCACTCTATGGAATTCTTGCCTTCATCACTTACTTCTGCCCCATCCTAGTTTGCCTCTTCTCTATATACTTCTATGTGATCATATCTGGAACACTGTTCCATGTGTGGTTTATAAATATTCAGTAGAAGTTAGTCAAAACATGGTAGTGTATCATAAAAAAATTGTATTCATCTTATTAAAATTCATTCTTTTCTCTTTGGAAAGTCTTTAATTCAATATAGTCTTACTGTATAGTAATAGGGTGATTGAATTAGGCCCCACCTTAGAGGCCTCAATTTTAACTTAATTATCTCTTTAAAGGCCCTATCTACAAAAACAGTCACATTCTGAGGTACTGGGGAGTGAAAGCTTCAACATATGAATTTGGAGGCAACACAATTCAGCCCATAACAATTAGGCAGATTATTTTTTTTACTAAATCATTCCATTCCATTATCAAGATAGGTAAAACTATCTTATTGTGCTATAGTCATAATTTGAGACATTGAAGATATTTTTCTATTATTAGATTCTAAGCCTATAGTTTTTTATTCAAATGGTAGACCTATTTGATTTCTAATATGCAACTTAACCCTTAATTTTGTGTCCACAAATATATGAACTCAATATAAAATACAAAGAAAATCTGATCATATCATACTATTGCTTTTTTCCACTGTCAGTATTTATGAAACATTTCAGAAGCTCAAACTGTGATAACACTTTCAAGCCAAATAAAAGAGATTTTTATCGACTGAATTGGAATATTATTATATTACTATGCATGGGGTCCATACAATATTTAGTATAAGCATGTTATCTTCAGGTCTTGCTCAGGGTAGAAAGAGCAGATCACTGAGCCACAGAGG
This sequence comes from Pteropus vampyrus, assembly GCF_000151845.1. Lineage (NCBI taxonomy): Eukaryota > Metazoa > Chordata > Mammalia > Chiroptera > Pteropodidae > Pteropus > Pteropus vampyrus. Next base: position 12,424,143 of record NW_011888787.1, on the reverse strand, counting down.
ATTACTCTCAGGCCTTGAAGCCTCATGAAATTGCCACACCCAATTACAAACTAGTTTTAGACTAGTAACCCCTTTATTCCTTTTATTTTCTTCCTTTCAGAATGAGAAGGTCTATCCTATGGTTTGTCCATCATTGTATTTTAGAATGACATATGCATTTTCTGATTTTACAGGTCTGTGGATGAGTAGAAATTTTGCCTTAGGATGGACTATACCGAGAACCTCATCCATACTTGATTTAGATAATGAGGTTTGAGACTTTTTAGAGTTGACATTTAAATTTGGGATTTATGGTTGATGCTGAAATGGGCTAAGAATTTTAGAAGTGTTGGAATGATGTGAATGCATTTTTCATATATAAGAGACGTGACTTATTGGAGATTAAACAGTGGATTGTCGTGGGTTGAATACTGTCTCCCTAAAATTTATGCTCACCTGGAACTTTGGAATGTAACTGTTATGGAATGAATTGTCTCCTCTACCCCTAAAAATATGTTTAAGGTATCTATGATATCAGTGAATATGTGAATTTATTTGAAGATAGGGTTTCGCAGGTATGAATAGTTAAGAAAAGGTCATACTGCATTATGGAGGGCCCTAATCCATGACTGGTGTCCTTATAAGAAGATGAAACAGAGATTCAGAGATATACAGAGGGAAGACAGCTATGTGAAGATGGAGACAGAGATTGCAGCTATGCTGCCATAAACCAAAGAATGTCAAAGATGCTGGCAAATACCAGAAGATAGTAAGAGACAAGGGAAACTCGGGATCAGGGAGAACATGGCACTGATTTCAGATTTCTAGCTTCAAAAACAGTGAGACAATAATTTTTTTTATTTAAATTAGTTTCAAGTATACAGTACATTAGTTAGACATCTATATCGTTCATATAACGATCCTCCCAATTGCTCCCTCTCTCCCCTGGCCTTCCACCTAGCCATCAGGCCACCAAGTTTGTAGTACTTTTCAGAGCAGCCTTAGGAGACTAAGACACTATGTTATATCTCTGACTTTATCTCTACATCATTCACTTTGTTACGGATACACTGGCCTCCTTGCTGCTCCAATAACACATAAAACATGTTCCTGCCTCAGAATATTTACGTTTGCTAAGCCCCTGTCCACACCATCCTTTCCACAGATATATAAATAGTTCAGTCCCTCACCATTCCAGGTCTTTACTCAATATCTCATTCTCACTGAGGCTTTACTTGACTGCTAAATATACCCCCCATCTCTAATATCCTCATCTCCCTTCTAATTTTTATTGAAACATCTGTAAGTATCTAGCATACCATATAGTTTATCTATTTCTCTTGTAATTTGTCAGTTTCCACACTAGAGTGTAATCTGCTTGAAGAATAGGGATTTTTTTTTCTATTTAGTTCACATGTTTGCCACACAATAGTTTCTCTGTGGCTAGTTATATAATAAATTAATTATGCTGCAAAATTGTATTAGCCTACTTAAAATATTTTTACCGAAGATGTATGTGTAAAGTTTTCACTAACTCACTGGGTTATTGAATGGGTTAAATGACAAAGTATATATAAAGTCTATAGCAATCACTCAAAATGTGTGGCTGTTTTTACTAGAATGTGAACTTGACTATAGTAGCACATTTTTAAAATGTTTAGTTTACTCAGCAGTTCTTAAAACTTGACCTGCTTCACAGCAGATTCTCCATAAGCATGTGTTGGATTAATATTGGCTATGAAATAAATAAAAACAAACCTCAACGTACCAAAGTGAACATTTTTTATAGGTATTTCAAAGTCACTGAAAATTTTTAAGCAGGAAGGTGACAAAATACACTTTAAGTTTTGGAAATGTTTTATGGCTACTATGTAACTATGTATTGCAGTAAGTCATGAGTAAAACAAAACTAAGTTAGGAAATTGTTATATTAGTCCACGTGAAAATTTGAGGTTTAAATAGAGGAAGTTTATATGGAGAGAAGTTGAAAAAATGTAATATTCTAGAGGTATAATAAAAATGATTATATACGGTGTAAAGGAGAGTGACGTCACCTCCTCGAGAAAGTGTATCATTTTTCTGCCTTGAGAAACTAGGCTGATGATGGTGTAATTCAGCAGCCTGTCAAAAACTAAGATATGGGTGAATTTGATGTGAAAAATTGATTTTAATTTTGGGTGTCTTAAGTCTGAGAAGCTGGTAAGGCACTAAGTGAAAATATGAAGAAAGCAGCTGGGTAGTTAGGTCCAGAGCTCAAAAGTAAGTTTGTAGAGAAGATAAAAATTTGTGAGCCTGAGATATATAGATAGTACCTAAAGCTAAGACAATGAAGAAAGAGAGATGAGATGAAAGCTTAGAACTCAAGACATCAGAAAGATATGGAATTACTAGCAAAAGTAATGGAGAAGAGGCAGCTACTGGAGATGTGGGAAGAAAACAAGAAAATATACTGTTAGGGAAGTAAAGAGTCTTAATAGTAGCAAGAGTCAACTAACTTTTCAACTGCTTTTTTATTCCGAGGCCCAGCTATGACATCACTATAGGGCCCTACTGAATTACTTATGGCTCATTCATGACCTGTTTATGACTCTTTATGTAGAAATACTGTTTTTCGTTGGCCAATCAGCTGTACTCTGCATTCTCAATCTAGCTATGATAATAATCCTGGTTTTACCAAAGCTCACACTTTAATTTAATTTTCTATTTCTTATACCTATCTACTCAAAATTTTCAGTTGTTCGCATTAAAGCTTTGTGTTAATATCCTAATTGTCCTATTATTTCTTTGTGCTACATGTATTTAAATGTAAACAAAAACTAAGAGGCAGTGACTGCAAAGAAATAAGATTCGAAATACAAAATAAAGCAGTTTAATTTATTTTGTGATGGTTTTCATTGTGTTATTGGCTATTGTACCTGAAAACTCTCATCCTAATAACACAGCCTATAACTAATGTATTAGGTACATTATTTTATGGCAATTTACAGAAAGTAAAGAATAGCATTTGAATCAAATGAAAAGTTGGGCATATAATGGCCTACAATTGCTAATATAGACCATTTACTTTGTGCGAGGACTCGAAAAAAATTAATATGTATTTTGAAAAATTTTTACAAAACATAATGGTTATTATTCATGAGACTATAACTGATTTAATTGACTAATCTAAATGGGGGAATTCCTCAGTCTGCCTTAGAAATAGCCCTAGACAATCTTTGTAATACATTTCAGAGCAAGATTGTATTTGAAATTATATTGAACTCTGCTCTTTCTCATGTAAACGACTGTCTTAAAAGGTGAATATCCTCAGAGATTTCAGAGATTTTTATTTGCAGCAAAAGATTTTTGAGACTCTGGAAGACCCAATTCTAACAACCATTTTAGCCCCTCTGGCAAGATTCTCAAAACTCTCTCTTCAAGTGCCTGAGGGCAGAAAAGTGAGAATGAATAAGTCTGGAGATTCTGGGAACATGGAAGTCACAAAAATCCTTTGAAGGTTTTTCGTTTTATCAAAAAACAGAAGTAAATTTTTAATTTTTATCATGTAATATATGTTTGTTCCATTATAAAGTAGTATTCTTCTTTTCCTACCCTATAGCAGTAAAATCTATGCTTCCGGAAGATGGTCAGTGTTTATCACAGAGAGCTCTCTGTATACTTCTAGAACATTCTCTGGGAGGCCTAGAAACATTAATTTGTAAAAATTAAAGAAACATTTCATAAACGAGAACTGAAGGAAGTGAAGGAAAAAAATCAGAAAATAGCTAGAGAGAAGGATATTACAAAAGAGATTACAGCAAAAATAGGACAAGGGTGTTTGACATAAGACCTCCTGCTCTTTTTTAGGTATATTCTCCATGATTTTCTTTAAATCTCTATCTCTCACTTCTACTTTTGTTTAAATTTATGATGTAAGATAAATGTTACAAAAATGATTTTTATCAATTAACATATATGTCCAGTTGTATTTTATGTGAAAGATATTATTGGACAATAAAAATAAATCAATAGGTAATTTTTTGAAGCCTAAATGAATTTCTAGTGTGTAATTAAGCCTAAAACTTATGATCATAGATAAAAACTGGTTTTATAACCCCATCACATGATCAAGCTCTAAAATAAAAGTTTATTACACATTTTTCTCCAAATGTTATAGACTTTCTCATGTCTAATAATAGAAAAATAATACCAATGAAGGAAAAATGACAATGACATCATTTACTAAAACAACGTCTATGCATCAATATTTCTACTCTATCCTAAACACCTGCTGAATAGAAAGAATACTAAGAAAACATAAAATATTCAGGAAAAGGTAATCATAGATTCTACCCTTACTCTGAAATCTTGGCTGAACCATCTAAGTAAAGTCATTTAAACGCTTCTAACACTAAATTATTCATTTATAAAAGCAGAACAAAATTTTCTATCCCAACTGCCTGAAATTAGTTGTTCAAGTGAAAGTATTTGATGGCTTTTTCCTCAGATTATTAAGTTCTAGACAATTTACTTAAAAGTTAATGTTTTAGAGAACATACATTTGTTCTTATTAATTTTTTTTATCATTTGTATACACTAAAATAGAAAATATGTGACAGTACTCTGGAATATTACCCATAAGCTATTTTTAATTAACTATATGCATGTACATCTATAGGTACTGGAGAGGATAAAAATGTACAGGCATATACTTAAATAGTTTGCAGTGTTTGGACTTGTTTCATGAGAAAAGTTATGTGAAAATTAATGTCAAGGGAAAGTATGTAGCCCTGAAAGGTATAGATACCCACAGAACTCTGTATGACCCACAGAACTGTTTTGAAGGTGGCATGAGGTAATGTGTATGAAGGTGCATGAATTATAACTGATCCACGGCAAAATGTCAGGGATATAGGTTTTCTACTTTCCTAGTAAAAAAGCAATTAACTACAACTAGCTGAGACTCATCTTGCTCTTTCTACCTAGACAGATAATTAGGAACTTGACAGACTTGTGAAAGAAGAAAAGTGAACTCTTAGAAAAATTGCTATGTACGAAAGCCTAGGTCTAGCAAAAGCAAAATCTTGGAATTCTGATTGAGATCGTTACCGTTGAATGATATAGTGCTTTGGAACAGTGTTCTCAACACATCCATTCGTAGCCGAATGGCATTTCCGTCATTTATTCTCCTTCTCGTTTTTACTCATTTTTTTTTCTTCTTAAAAGTCTGTTCACTAACTTTTTTGATTTTGATTGTTATATTTTGCAAATAGATACATATCTAACACAATACCATTTATTTATTTATTTTTTTTAATTCAGTATCTGATGTTCGTTTTACTATAATCCTTTTCTTTAAGTCTCTCCTTGGAAACTTCCACTTACAGCATTCCATACTGTTCTGACTATGACAATATCTGTTCATCTCTGCTTGCAGCTGCTTCGGTCTTTGTTTCTTTGACGCATAAGTTAAATCAAATTTTCTTAAGTCATAGATGCAGCTTAAGTTTATCTGAACACTCTATCACAATTCAGTTATTCCTTTAGCATGTACTCTTTTTTTCTCTATTTGCTTTGAAATGTCTGTCTCATCTCTGTTCTTCATTTATTAAGAATGAGTGAAATGAGGCTCCCCCTTTTCCTTTTAATTAATTTTATAATCAGTACACTTAAA
>NW_011888787.1:12415536-12417216 GCF_000151845.1 Pteropus vampyrus | reverse complement strand
GTCTTTCATTGCCCTCAAGGTACAGAGATAATTTTAGAATGTCTTTCAGGGAACTCTCAAGGTTGTGATCTCTAACAGGAAGACTGGCTCCAAATCTGTATTCTTAATCATGCTATTCTATCTCCATAAAGCAGACTGTAGCATGACTAGATCCTTGGATGAGAATAGAAAGCATGTAGTTTGAATGCTATCACTCTGCACAGGGGTACTATTGACAGACTTTGGCAATCATTATTAGCATACCTTCTCACTCAATATCAGATTGCTTAAATCAGCACACTACAAATCATTCTCAATAAATCAGAACTGGCTTGGAAGTTGAAAACCATGTGATATGTTTGCTAACGTAGTAAATACTCCCTCAACGTGAGAATGAAATTGGAGGACTAGGAGCTTCATTTTGGGCAAATAACATTATATTTTTGGAACAGTCTAGGCAAAACAGAGAAAACAAAACAAATTGGGGCAGAAATAAGAGAATTTCAATGAAATAGAAAATGCATCACAGAGACATTTTGCAACTAAAAGAAGGGAGGGCCTGAACTTTGCACCTGTATAATATGACTTTCTCACTGATAAATCTCTTACTTTTATTAAAGAGTAAATATTCCACAGAAACTAATCTGGTTGAAAATTAAAAGTGTATTATAATTTTAAAAACGCATTATTATTTTACCCAGATGGAGAACGTGATAATATCAAATGCATTAAGGATGGTGGGAATTGGGGAGAAAAATCACTTTGTTCTAAGTATTACTAGTTTTAGGGTGATTTGTCATATATGTAATCTCCTCATGAGATTTTGAGAGAAGAGCAGGGAGCAGGAGACCCAAACTGGGCATATAATTAGAACAGCTGTTTCTCCAGTTAAACCATCTATTCTATTTTATTCCTTCACAATTGGTATGAATGGAGATGGAGCAGGGGGATGTAAGGTAGAAACTTTGAGTCAGCAGAAAAATCATTTCGACCTTGTCTTTTCTGGGTCTTCACATTATGCAAAGTCCCTAAACAGAAGTTGTACAATCTATCAATACTATGATTTCAGATCTTCTAATCACATGTTCATAATTTTTTTTTTTTAGCATTTTAGGTAAAGTTCATATTTGCTTTGTATATTTATAGTTGCTTTATTTGATATCATTTTGCCACTTAAGCCTTGAATGTTTAGTAATGTTTATATTCTACCCTCTTTTTCTTTTACTGAATGTGATATAATTTTCTGTACCTAAACACACATCCTAAATTCCTTTACCTATGAATAACAATCTCTAATGAGCTTCGTGCACCTATATCACAGGGTATAAGTTGTATAGTTCAGTGTATAAGTATTTGACTTCTGGAGTAAGAAAGAACATAGCATGTATCAAATTCTGCTTTTTTCAGAGTTAAACTTAAATTAAAAACAAAATTCAGCTTCGATGTTTCAAATAAAGAGAAGGTAAGGAAGAGATTACTTGTAGAATATGGGCAGGGTTAAGGAGCACAGCAAGGACTGTTGAAGCATCCTAGAGTGGCACTGCAGTAAGCCATTAATTTCCCTGGGAACTGGAACAGAGAAAGAGCAGGAAGAGGAAAAAGAGAAACTGAAGAAAGAGGAGGAGTTAAAAAAGAGGTCACCTGACAACAACTTTAGTCATGGAGAGATGATGCCCCCTTCCAGAGTCTCGAGAAGGAAGA
>NW_011888787.1:12408295-12414756 GCF_000151845.1 Pteropus vampyrus | reverse complement strand
TAGTGGATATGATGATTTGGGAGGTTTGAGAAAAAGATTTTTAAAAAATTGCTAGCAGATCACCAAATCCTCCCCTCTGCTTCTGATGCCGAACACCAGGAGCTAAGCAGGAGAATAGAGTACTCATCTCTCAAAAAGATGGACAGCACCACAGAGAAGAAATCTACAAACTGGTATTTGGAGTTTCTTTAAATAAATGGTTTACTTCTATATCTAAACTTGAACGAAATGACTTTTTTCTCAACCATCGTAAAACAAAGTCTATAAATCAACAAGGAAATCCATAAATACTTTCGAACCAGTTTTATTTTAAGTACCACACTCTTAAATATGAATGGACACACAAAGATTCCCAGATAGATGGGAAAATCCTGCGACACAGAGAAAGGAGGTCAAGTAGAAAGGAAAGAGGGGGAAGGAAAGAAAGGAGACGAGAGAAAGAAGATGAGAGAAAGGAGAGGGGAGAGGGGAGGGACACCAGAATAAAACAGTAAAAAAATTTATTTTTCAGAAGAAATAGAGACCATAGAGGAAGGCCATAGAGAAGAAAACAAGAGAAAAAAGTTTGTGCACTCAGAGATGTAAGAAAGTGTAACGGTTATCTAACAAGAGTAGGGTGCTATTAAAAAATAGAACACTCGTATAAGATATATATTATAAGGAACATAAAATATAAATTTAGACAAATATATACATATGTACACATACATGTACATATATACATATGGTGGATAAATATATTATTTGTTATTTGTAGCACATATGGTTATTTGAATTAGTTGTATATTATTCAAATAATCAAACTCAAGTTCACTAATAATATAAACTGATATCTTGTGCTTGCTGTTGTGATGCATTAAGAGAGATTCAACATCTGCCGAAACTGTTTAAACTCAATTTAATTCTAGAGAAATAGTCACATATACGAACTAAGAGCATCTATAAAATAACTGGCATTTAGCCTTCAAAATTGCTCTGACAAGGTAAAGAACCTTAAAAACTGACCTAGATTAAAAGAAAATAAAGAACTTTGGATCTTTATTTTCTGAAGATTTGAATCTCTTTTTTGTCTCTTTTTTCAGAGATAAAAGAAAGAATCTCCTTTCTTTTATCTCTGAAAAAAGGTAAAGAAAAATTCCACCTTGAGGATATTAGGAGAATTTGAATATAGACTGTATATTGAGAAATAATTTTATGTTAATGCTCTAGAAAGTATTAAAGTCAAATTATTTATATCTCCAAATGGAAATATTTTAACTTAGAATTCTATACTCAGCCAAACTATTAATAAATAGGAAATGATGATAAACTCATTTTTTAACACACATTTCAGACGTGGAAGAACTTAAGAGTCTCATTTCCCACGTATACTTTCTTAAGAATTCACTGGAAGCCATGCTTCCAACAACTGAGGTGTGTGGCGGGCGGTATGTCCCAGAAATAGAAGCAAAGAGGAGCCTTTATACCACATAAGCATCTATCCAAATGGCAGCCAGAGCCCAGAGAAACCTATGATGATCTTCTAGGGGGAAAAAATGACATATTAGAAAGATACTAAGGTGCAGTTATAGAACACATAGAAAGAATTATGGCTAGCAGTGTACAAAATTATGCAAGTGAAAAAAGATAATTTAAGGAGATAAAACAGCTTTTTCAAGAAAGAAAATATAGAATATGGTTTTGGAATGAACAGTATTTACATCAACATGGAGCTGTAAATGGTGATTTCTGATTTAACTAAAAATAGTGAAGTTGATATTTTAAGAAGATGGGGAAGACAATTTGGGGTTGATTATGTATGTGAATTAAAATTTCATTTCTGTTAAATGGACCATCAAAGAAAATAATTATAAGAATATCATTGGGAATATGGAGATAATCATGAAAAAGGAGGTAAAGAAGTTCAAACTTTTGCAGTTGAGTAGCAGGACTGAAAAGCGGAGCCTTAGACAAAAGGCTTCTATGTAATTTATTTATAATATGATCCCAGGGACAAGAATGAAGATTAGTGAAGTAAAACAGGAATAGAATGGCAGCCAACACAAGGATATATCCTTGTTGATCTCTGTGATTGGTAACTAGGTGCTTAAATATATGTCCAAGATGGAAAAAGTATAGCAAGATACAGAATAATCAGTATTTCAATCAGAACTAAAGTGAGAACCCAATGTTAAGGAATAACTTTGCTTGTTCAAATAATTACTTAAAAAAAAAAATTACTTGAACAAATGGGAATCAGAGATACTTGAGTCTAGACCACAAATCTCCTTGAGCATTTAACTTGCTGGCCCACATACAGAGTCAGCCCCTCTCTCTACCTTCAATTGTGTATTCTGCATATGTTTTGACAATTTCTTTGCAGTTGCATAGAATGAAGTCAAGCATCTGGGCTTCTCCATGTTTGTTTGACTCTGTGTGATTTTTAAAAGTAACAAAATCTCTCAGAGTTTCAACTTTCTTATCTGTACAATAAGGAGATTAGATCACTTATAACCTCCCACATGGTATTACTCTATCAGCTATGCAAAGAGATGTATAGAGTGCCTTTATAAAGGGTTCACAGCTGTGAAGTCACCTGAGCTCCATGCAAAATTATTCATTTGAAGAATACCATGCAGATATGTTTTGGTGACAGCTGAAGATAGCTTTCCTGAAAGCTGTTTTGAAAGCAAGGCTAAATAGCACTTACATCAGTTTTTCTTTTCCCATTTATTTTCTTTCCAAACAATGTCAAAACTGACAACCACAATTTGCACTATTTTTCTCCCCACTGGACACTGCATCAACAACATAAATTAACTAAAAGAGATACAAAGCGACATCAAAATTTTGACTTAATTTACAATTTGGATAACTTCCTATCGGAGCTAGTCAAACTTAGTAGAACATTTAGTGTATTAATACCTAATAGTTTTGTCTGGATTTTCATTTTTAATAATTCTGTAATGTGCACTGTTCTTGGTGCAACTGCTTCATTTGCATCTATTTCAATATATTTAAATGTTGCTGGTGTGACTGTCTATGTATAATTGTGTTTTGATCATTAATAGAGAGTAAAAAAATTGGTCTCTTTAAGAATTAAAGTTTAATAATGATCATACTGGCTAGAATGAAGAAAAAAGTCATAAAATATTAAATAAAATGCTGGCTAATGGAAAAAGGGGACTAAGGGTGGGCTCAATAAAAAGTTCAATATAAATTAAAACAATAAGATACCACTATACACTATTAGTGTGTCTAATTTTTTTAAAATTGACTATGTGAATTACTGACAAGAGCAGCAACAGGAACTCTCATGCAATGGTGGTGGGAAGGCAAAACGTGCAACCGCTTTGCCACACAGTTTTGTAGTTTCCTACAAAGCTAAGCATAGCCTTACCATAGGATCCAAAAATCATGCTCCTAGATATTTACTCAGTTTATTTGAAAAGTTATATCTACACAAAAACCTGAATTTTTATAGGAACTTTATTTATAATTGCCAAAAACTAGAAGCAACCATGACATCTTTCAAGAGCTGAATGGATAAACAAATTATGGTACATCCATACAATGGAACATTATTCAGCAATAAAAAGAAAATAGCAATCAAGTCATGAAAAGACATGGATGAATCTTAAACATGCATTGCTAAGTGAAAGAAGACAGTCTAAAGGAACTACATAATATATTTTTCCAGTTATATGGCATTCTGGAAAAAGCGAATCTATAATAATGATGAAAAGACCATTGATTGCCAGGAATCAGAGCTTGGGCAGAGAGCTGATTAGTTGAAGTACAGAGGATTTATTTTTTAGGTTGGTGAAGCTATTCTGTATCATACTATAATTGTCGTTCCGTGACGTTAAGCATTTGCCAAAATTCACAGAACTGTACAGCACTAAGAAAGAACCTTAACATGAAAAATTTTAAGAATCAGTTAGCTCAGCAGATCCCAGGATGGAATGTAGAATGTAAGAAAACAATTGACTTTTGTTACAAATATGAAACAGCTTCACTGGTGAGAGGAAATGATGCTGACCTAACCTTGGGAATTCTTGGGATCTGTAAGACTAATGGCAAAAAATAAAAACTGTATATAAGTCCTAGGTGATAAAGAAATTGTCTACCAGTGGTTCAGAGGTAATAATTCTGAAGTCGCTATACTTATATACTAGAAACTGATCAATTAATAAGGGAATGGCAGATGGTGGGAGCCAAGCTTCTCACAGTTAGCTTACAGGGTTACGACAAGCAAGGGGAGAAGTCTCAGATCTATGTAGCGATGATTTGGAGCTGGAGATATTAATAACCCATGTTTAGCTTCATATAGATGCAGATGTTTGTGTATATAAATACATGTAGATATGTGTCTATACGTGGGTTAATATATACCCACATTTATCCTAATTTTGTCAGCTAAAAATGGCCTGCAAGCAATGATACCCCAGTAAAACAAGCAAACTTGAGCCCAGATCTTGATTTCTAATACCATTCTCCAATAAAAGAGGAACCAGGGATCCTTAGAGAAATGAGTGATTCTAGAACTGGAGCAGTAAATATACAAGAAGAGCCTATAGCTTCTTTTAGTAACAGAAAGTAAGGAAGTGTTAAAAAACAAAAAACAACGCATTGATTGGGGTATGTCAAGGGGACACAGGAATGAACTCAAAGAGTTCCCAATAGCCAAACTATTTGAGCAATAAAATAAATAGAGGTGGAATCATATAACTCTAAACAAAATAAATATCAATGACTCTGTACTGATATAAATAAATTATTGGATAGAAAATCAAGAAGAATATACAAATATTCTGTGAAGGTGAATTCCAAATAACATGTAGATATTCTGCTCCCAGAGAGGAAGAGTTATGACACCCCACTTCTTAAGTGGAGGCTTCACATAGTGACTTCCTTTCAAAGAATAAAGTATGGAAAAGGGGAAAAGACTAACTTTAATGGAGAAACTTGAACTACACTGTATCAGCCAGATGATAAAAATCAAAACCCACAGCACTAAGTCATGTTGATAGTATGTAACCTTGGTATGATGAGATAAGAATGGCACTTTACCTCAGGGTTCTTCCTGCCAAAAACACTTAACCCCAGTCTTATCATGAGGAATAACATCAGATGAATCACATATGAAGGGTATTCCAGAAACATAGCTGATCAGTCCTCTTTAAAACTCAAAGTCATCAACGGCAAGGAAAGTCTGAGAGACTGTCACAACTAAGTGGAGTCTGAGGGAACATTACAACCAAAATTATTGTGGTATCCTAAATGAGACCCTAAAATAGAAAAAGGATATTATGAAGAAAGTAAGGAAATTTGAGTGAAGTGTGGACTTTAATAAAAATATATCAATATAGGTCATTAATTGCTAGAAATATACTGTACTAATATGAGACATTAATAATAGGAGAAACTAAGTTCCAAGTACTGTGTGCAGTTCCAAAATTGTAGTGTGCAGTTTTCCTGTAATTCTAAAACTATTCAAAAAGTTAACTTAAAAATGTAATGTTCTGTATGCGAATTATCGATCGCTCAGCAGATATTTATTGAGTTGCTTTGCTTGTAGAACTGCATAGCCTTTGTGTTATAGGGAAATGGAGCCACCAAAGCCAGTCAGAAAAGAATCATGGTGCCTGTGTAAACAACGAGGTCAAGGTAAACACTTTTAAAATCAGAAATATTATTATAAACTTTTAGATAAAGGAAAGTGAAGTAGTAACAGGTTGAAATAAGAACCTAACAGAAGACTTTGCTGTGATCAATCATCCACATCCCTTTAACACTGGAGTTGGAAGCAGGAAGGAAAATGTGATTTAAATAGACAGCACATTCTTAAGAACTCGATTCCAAACCTCTAAGAACCAGACCATCCCAAACCTCATCCTGCCAAAACCTCCAGCACTTAATAAGGCCTTCATTTGGAAGCTATGTGACAAAGTTTAGAAATTTTTTAGAGTGTATTTGCAAACTATAAAAATACTGAAATGCCACAGATAAGGAGTGTTAAACTTAACAGACATGACTTTATTCCTATTTATTCTTTTAAATCTTGACCCTAACTATGTCCCTAGGCTATCTGGCTTAATTCTATCATAAATAATGGTGACCTATTAAAGGTATGCCTAAATGATTCTTCCCCTCTTTTATTTCATATCACCATTCATACATTTTTAAAAATAATTGACTCTTTAGAGAAAGTTAATAATTAACCAAGCAATGTCTATTAACGAAAGTGGTATATTGTTTTTCTCTTTGAAAGGGGCATCTGTTTTTATTAGCATCTTATATTATCCAAGTGACAGCTTGGGTCACAAAGTCTTTAAAGCACGGAGATAGGGTTGCTTTGAAGTTCCATGCCAAATTCATGATCAGTCCAATGATGTCCCTTTTATTTTCAGAATTCCTGTGGTGCTGCTATTACCCACAGGATTACATCTGGCACCAGTCCTTTCCCACTGAATTCTGAC
>NW_011888787.1:12403005-12407580 GCF_000151845.1 Pteropus vampyrus | reverse complement strand
CTTCAGTTAAAATAAATCCTAAGTCTAAACATCTCTCATCACTTCACTGCCACCATCTTGTTCAAGCCACTATTGTGTCTTCCATGAAGAAGTCCTTCTTTGCAGTTTGTTCTGCATTAAGCAGAGTAATCTTTTTAAAATGTGGGAAAGTATTCTTTCTTAGCTTAAAACCCCTCCAGTGGAGCCCAGTCTCACACAGGGTAAATCCTAGATGCTTAACATGATTAAAAAGGTTCTGTGTAATTAGGCTATGTCTTCACTGTTTCTCTGATCTGACCCCTCCTGGTCCCTCTCCTGGTTCTATTGTAGCCACAGCTACTCACTCGCTTGATATTTCTTGAGCAAATCAATATATTCAGTCATCGAGGCCTTTTCACTTGCTGTTCTCTAGATTTTTCTATTGCCTTAGTCTATTTAAGTTGCTTCTAAAATGGAGCCTTGTTAATGAGGTCTTGTCCATACACCTATCTCCTCCTCATCCTTCTTTGTTTTATTTTTCTTCATAATATTTTTTAAACCCTGTCAAATTATGCATTCCTTTGCTTGTTGTCTTTCTCTTCCCATTAGACGGTAAGCTTGTTGTCTGGCATGTAGAAGATGCTGGTATTTATTTAATTTATTAATCATTCCTCTTCAAACAATCTTTAAATTGTTTTTGATTGTTAATATTTAATAAAATATCTATAGTTATAAACTTATAGATAGAAAATCTCTGCAGAAAGAGCATGGCTAGATTTTTATGTCTGTTTATTCTTTTCTGAAGAGACATTGAAATGCTGAGATTGTGTCAAAGTTCAAACCATTTTTCTCACTGTGTAAATAATTAATATATTTAATTTGAGTTGGTAAATATGTAACCAATTACCAATTAATATATTTAATTTGAGTTGGTAAATATGTTACCAATAACCTCAGTCCCAATTAGGCCTGAAAGAAATTGGAGAATTATCTTCTCTTTCAAGGGAAGAAACACAGAGGTAGGGCTTCTAAAATAAAGCAAAAGATAGAACAGAAGTCAAAGAGCAAGAATTCACTGCCTCTAATCCCTATTCTTAGTATTTACATTGGGGACATTAACTCACTTCCTTTTTCACAATTCCTGACATTTAACCAGAGGCCTAAGGAACTTAAAATGCGCTTTCATCGAGATTACTTTCATTTAACCACATAATACATGAGATACAATCCTAGCAAATCTGGGACAGGAATAAGATTTCCTGGATAGTATCACATAAATTTAAACGGAGCAGCCAATATCTAGGTTTAAGTATTCTGGGGAAAGTCATCAGAAAATAAAATGCCACCTGAGGAAATTATAAACCAGAAGAAACAACTTCTTACAATGAGTTCACCTACATCTTTTCAACTAAAGTGTTGTGGAAAACAAAATAAGATTCTCAGAAGAAAAAAAAAATAGGATATTTCACACTTCTAGTCTGTAGGAAACTTTCCTCATAAGAACGAGTTACTTACCTTTTGGGAAAGACAATAAAATTGCTTCTCAGAAGTTTAAATATTCATGGAATAATATATATGACTAATATAATTTGGAGTCATTTTTAGGGTTGATCTTTTTTCAAATAGTAAATTTATTCAACAAATCCAAGTCCTATTCCTCTACACATAAAATGTCTGTTTCAACATTCCCAAAGGAATAGTTTAGATAGATTCATGTAAATAATAAGAGAAACTTGAGTAGGGAAGAGTGAGCTGAGGTTTTCTTAGCTAACTTCAGGACTATATGTATAAGTTTTCAAATCGTATCTAAACTGGCCAACTCAATTTAGATTATACAAACATTCATTGTGGTAAAACAATACACAAGTAAATGTGAAAATAATGTGGTATAATCCTTGTCTTCGATTAACTTATGATTTTAATTGGAACTACTATGAATACACAAATCAGAATAATATGAAGGAATATAAATGAAGCATCATTAAATATGTGTGCCATTAAACATAAATATTAAATATTAAGAATGGATCATGTTATAAACAAATGGTTCAAAGTCGTGTAAGATTATAAAGATAAAAAAGTTTTACAGGTTTTTACATGTTGTCTTTATAGTGATCAAGTTCATCTCTACTTAATTCCACACTGAGAGCACCTACTTATGTTGAAGTAATACCAAAAGAGAAATAAATATTAGGCAAATTGATAAGTTTTAATATACATATTCATTTTTTCCTAAAACTAAACGTGAGATTTCTTGATCAAAGAAAATTATTTCCTAAAGCAATAATTGCATAGCTTCCCCTTGCCCTAATCTTCCCGTCCTCTGGGTCTATCTAATGAAAGCGAGATGGACAGCTCTGTGCAAACAAAAGGGTCTCCCTCACAGGAGAGGAACCTCAAAATATGAATGTGGCAGTTTAGATAGGTTGCACCTCTCCCTTCCTGAGAGAGGGAGATATCCCCCATTATAGACAAATTCTCCTTGGGAGTAGAAGGAAAAGACTGCTGGGTTTTCACCTGTCGAAATATAAATAAATGTCTACAAGGAGAAGCTAAAACAAATGTCTCTGGATTTACATACCTGTAATATTTCCGTTATTTCTGGTTTTACCTCTCTTTAAATGCAAACATGTAATTTAATATAGGTAAATCTCTTCAGAGTTCTCAAAGCCTATTGAGTCATCTTTTAATTTCTAAGTCTGCCTATTAATCCAAGTTCCAATAACATTTACTCGTAAAGCACTAACCATGCAGAGACATAAAAATTATATTCTCTATAGAATTGCCAATATCTAAAATGAAAAAGAATATAATTTTTTTCTTCATGATTAAATGATTATTGGGTCTTATCAGATATCTTTTAGGCCATTCATGTTATAAACAAATTTGTGTCACAAAGAGAAAAATGATGACATGACATTCTCCCGGTCTCCATTTATTCTTCTGTATTTACCATTAATACTTGGAACTTCTAAAGTACATTTTATCCTCCTTTCTTTTTTCATTCAAAATTATTTTCCTAGGTTGTCTCATGCACACTCATGTCTCATACAATTAATAAAATTATATTCATAAAATTAGATCTTTAACCCAGAGCTTTATCCTGACCAACAGATTAATGAATACAACTGCTTACTTGGTAACCTTACTTGGATATCTCCAAGATATCTGCTACTCAAAAAGCCTATTATTTAAATCATGATTCCCACCCAAAAAGTGGTATTTTCCAAGTTCTTCTTTTCAGTGAATGTCATTGATATGAGTCCAGCGATGTAAGCCAGAAACTAACAAGTTATTCTGATTGTTTCCTCTCCTTCATCTTCATGTCTGAGCCATAATCAAATCCTCTAAAACTTTATCTCATAAATTTATCTCAAATCTTTGTTTCTTTCCATCTCCATTGTCAAAGTATAATCTGAGCAGCTATCATCTCTTGCTAGAATTACTGAGTTAGCTTTTCTTCACTGCTCAATATGGTAGCCTCTAGCCACACGTGGCTATTTACATTTAAATTTAAATGAACTAAAATTAAAAATTCAGAGCCTCAGTCATGCTAGCCACATTTCAAGTGAACAGCATGCATATAGAACAGTTATTTCATTGAAAGAATTTCTGTTGGGTTTCCCTATATCTAAAATCTTCTGTCCAAATCTGCTTTATTTCCTATCTAATTAATTATTTATATTGGACACAAAATTAGATTTTTTAAATACAATTTTAAATAAACTGTAAGCCCCCCGCCCCCCACACACACAATTTAAAACATTTTATTGTCTTTCCTTCTGCTTTTACATTAGACTGTAACCTACCATTAAATGAAGTTAATTACTTTGGCCAAAAAAATACTGCACCAGACCTAATGGCTCCTGATTATTCTGCACCCTTATTTCTCTAGGCTTACTCTGTAACTCATTATAATCTAACAATATTGACCTTTGACCTCTTTTAAAGTTCTTAAATGACCCCGTCCTTTAGGGCATTTGAATAAGCAGTGCCAGGATCATGGAATACTATCTTCTCCCCACCCTCTTTTAATTAATTAATTAATTAATTAGGTTAATCATTCAACCATTAGATTTCAGATCAGTTGTAAAAAACTGATTTCTTTTTCCAACTCAGGGAAAGCCTGCCTCAGGAAAGCCTTCACTGACATCCTTGATCAGGTCAAATCCTCCTGCTTTAAGTAATCATGTATAATGTATCTCTCTTTCAAAAGATTTATTATAGCTGCAATCTTACATGTATGACATTTGATTAAACAGGGCAGAGATGATATCTGTTTTTGCTCAATTATGGTGATTAGCTCAGAGAAACAGCTTATGTATTTTGGTTGAATGAATTAAAGACTCCTTTTAACTTCACTCTGTAGCTGTGTTGTAATGACAGTGATTTGACTGTCATCAAAGACTGATGCAAGTTAACACGCTTGGTTAGAAACAATGAATCTGACTCTGACTGTTGCAAAGATTATATGGAAGGATATTAAGGAAGTCTGAAGACCAGGAAAGGGAGCTGTACCCAGCAAAATAAAGCAGCCGATGTCTTGTCCTTGTCAGGCACAGAATGCTGCCACTGGCCCTGCCAACACTGACCTCCACGACTGCTCACATCACTGGA
>NW_011888787.1:12398536-12401335 GCF_000151845.1 Pteropus vampyrus | reverse complement strand
GATTATAAAACCTTAGAGCAGGGAGATAACGTAATTTTCCCAAAGTCACACAATAGTGAGTAGCGGAGCCTCAATTATAATTATTACAAATTATCGACATGCCTGCATAACTACTATGCCAAGTGGCCTAAAACAGTGACTCTAAAATTTGATGTCTTGTTATTTTCTAAAAATCTAATTAAAAATGATTGAGTAGGAAGTCTGTGATAGTATTACAACACGACGATTATCGTTTTGAAAACTCAGCTCTGCTCAGAAAATATTAATAACAACATTTCCTAGGACTATCTTAGTTTTAAGTCTAGTCTTGAAGGACCACTGGTCATCTTGCACTAGTTTTCTGTGTCTGGCACACTGTTCACCACCGATAGTAATTTCTACTGAAGGAAACAAATATTTTGCCACCCCAAGGCTGCTTTTAGGGATGTTGATTTTAAGCTGTGTTAATTAAGAAACAAAAGACTTAGAAAGAACTTTGGACCTCCCTCCCTCACTTCCTTTTCTGCCCAAGAGATTCAGACAGAGAAACCTGCTTCAGGAAAGCAATCTCAGAATGCTGCCTTAACCTAATTTGAAGTATGGTAAATAAGAAGACATCTAGCTGTCAGGTATCTGTCAGCTAGATACCCCGTATGACCCATTGTTTCTGAGTTGCCCAGCAAGAATTTGCCTGTCTTTGACTGCCCGTAATTCACCTTCTCACTTCTGAAACCTAATATCCTATCCTCCACCCCTTTTCTCTTTTGTCCAAAATGTCTCATACGCCTAATGTTGCCTCGCTGTCTGGAAATTTCATGCTTATGTGAATTCCCCATGCGCATATATTAAAAATTTGATTTTTCTCCTGTCTGTCTCTGTTAATTTGCTTATTAGCCCAGCTAGAAGAACTTAGAAGGCGGGAGGAAAAGTATTTTTTAGCCCCTGCACTACTTCTGTTACTATTATTATTACTCCTATCGCCCACTCCACTTTTATGTGCACACCTGTGTTCTAATCATTCTTTGGATATAGGTGTTTCTGGAAAAATTCCAAAAATTTTATACACCATGTGTTGTGTTTTGGCAGCAAAGGGAAAAGTGGCGGTGGTGGCAGCAAACATTTTGCAGAGTCGTAGTGCGTCCTCCGCTTTTAGGGGTGTGGCTACCCACCCCGCCCCCCGCCCCCTGCATGGTAACTCCACCTCCTCCACAGAAGTGACCACCTGATCAGCCCCTACCCTGCAGTGTCTCATTCTTTCTCCTGAGCACCCCACATAATGGGGCCCAATGCTTGGATGAGACTTGCGACCAATGGTCACAGCATAAGAGCCATCCCCCTAAGTCTAATGCCAGTCATTCCTTATGCTGGAATT
Source organism: Pteropus vampyrus (assembly GCF_000151845.1). Lineage (NCBI taxonomy): Eukaryota > Metazoa > Chordata > Mammalia > Chiroptera > Pteropodidae > Pteropus > Pteropus vampyrus. Next base: position 12,399,984 of record NW_011888787.1, on the reverse strand, counting down.
GAGATACAGTTTAATGTGAGACATACAGATAGATGCAAGTGGAGATAAGCAACCCAGGGCCACTTTAAGAAGGACCCCAATGACATTCTCGTACTCTTAAATACCAATTGTCAAAATTTCCTGCTTTTATCTGTTAAATCTGCAACAGAGGTTTGGCAGGATTCGGGAGATGCATCACGCAACGAGGCAGCACAAGGGAGCAAAGGCCACAGGCAGCTTGCCATCAAGCAACAACACGACTCAATGAGCACTCCAGCCAACAAACAGCAGTTCAGAGTGCATGCACTCCAGAAGTCAGCAGAGCTCACTAACAGGCCAGAGTTAGAGAAGAAAGACCTCCAGTAATGCCAGTCAACACCTAGACACCCTGCTTACAGCCCACATTGTTAGGATCTAGCATATATTTAGGGGCGGAGGGGTGACCAGACACCATGCTTTTTCTCTTATAGTCCCTACTGTTTCTCATATCTGCCTATCAAAATCCAAGTTTAAGTAGCATTTCGTGAAACCTTTGCTAAACCCAACTGGTGAATGATTTTCACTCTGCTGAAGTAGCACAGTACTGTGTATGTGACATGGATATGGCATTAATAATGTGCCGTATAGAGGAAGTTATTGTCCTGAGTATACTAGAAGTTTTCTTTAAGTGGAACAAGGAGGAAAATGTTTTGTAAATATTATCACTCTTGATGCACATCTCACTCCTACTAAGTAGATCTCAATAACCTTTGTTAAATTAAACTAATGGCCACGTTACAGACTGGATTAGCAAAAGTTTTTTTATTAATGATGCCATATATACTCTATGCCACTCTATAGAAAATATTGACATTAATATGTTAGCAATAAAAAGAAGAATCAGGTTCCATGGTTTCTGAAAACTTTATTATAGGTTCTAGATTAAATAGAAAGACAGAAAGAAAAGAAAAAAGAAAAAAAAGGGTACTTTTTTTAAATAGAAAAGGAAAAAGAAAAAAAGGGTACTTTATGAACCATGAGAAGGCTAACCTTTCTAAAGGTGGCAAGATTTTTGACATAGGCAATTTTTTATTTTTACCTTTGTGCCTCCAGTAATGACCAAAAAAAAGCACACTTTTTAAACAGTAAAACAAGGTTTTGAAACTGTCTCCTTGGAAAAAGTCAGTAAGCTCAATTCTATTCTCAGCTTTGCTTCTAAAAGGTTGACCTGGGGCAATGCAGCTAATCTGATTTTGCCTTAATTTTAGTCCCTGGGAGAAAAGACAGTGGTAACTGTCTCGTAAATTTTCATTAAAGATGTAGGGATTAATGAGAAAGGCCTGCGAAGGGCCTTGAGTTGTTTAGAGAATGATTATTTATAAATAAAAGCTACTGTAACTATGTTGGAGCCACACTTCAAACTGGTAATGCCCAATTTTTTTAGAACTGCAGCCCATGATCACAATGAATCATTATGGCACCCTTGAAAG
>NW_011888787.1:12363400-12398126 GCF_000151845.1 Pteropus vampyrus | reverse complement strand
ATATCCTATCCTCCACCCCTTTTCTCTTTTGTCCAAAATGTCTCATACGCCTAATGTTGCCTCGCTGTCTGGAAATTTCATGCTTATGTGAATTCCCCATGCGCATATATTAAAAATTTGATTTTTCTCCTGTCTGTCTCTGTTAATTTGCTTATTAGCCCAGCTAGAAGAACTTAGAAGGCGGGAGGAAAAGTATTTTTTAGCCCCTGCACTACTTCTGTTACTATTATTATTACTCCTATCGCCCACTCCACTTTTATGTGCACACCTGTGTTCTAATCATTCTTTGGATATAGGTGTTTCTGGAAAAATTCCAAAAATTTTATACACCATGTGTTGTGTTTTGGCAGCAAAGGGAAAAGTGGCGGTGGTGGCAGCAAACATTTTGCAGAGTCGTAGTGCGTCCTCCGCTTTTAGGGGTGTGGCTACCCACCCCGCCCCCCGCCCCCTGCATGGTAACTCCACCTCCTCCACAGAAGTGACCACCTGATCAGCCCCTACCCTGCAGTGTCTCATTCTTTCTCCTGAGCACCCCACATAATGGGGCCCAATGCTTGGATGAGACTTGCGACCAATGGTCACAGCATAAGAGCCATCCCCCTAAGTCTAATGCCAGTCATTCCTTATGCTGGAATTGAGATACAGTTTAATGTGAGACATACAGATAGATGCAAGTGGAGATAAGCAACCCAGGGCCACTTTAAGAAGGACCCCAATGACATTCTCGTACTCTTAAATACCAATTGTCAAAATTTCCTGCTTTTATCTGTTAAATCTGCAACAGAGGTTTGGCAGGATTCGGGAGATGCATCACGCAACGAGGCAGCACAAGGGAGCAAAGGCCACAGGCAGCTTGCCATCAAGCAACAACACGACTCAATGAGCACTCCAGCCAACAAACAGCAGTTCAGAGTGCATGCACTCCAGAAGTCAGCAGAGCTCACTAACAGGCCAGAGTTAGAGAAGAAAGACCTCCAGTAATGCCAGTCAACACCTAGACACCCTGCTTACAGCCCACATTGTTAGGATCTAGCATATATTTAGGGGCGGAGGGGTGACCAGACACCATGCTTTTTCTCTTATAGTCCCTACTGTTTCTCATATCTGCCTATCAAAATCCAAGTTTAAGTAGCATTTCGTGAAACCTTTGCTAAACCCAACTGGTGAATGATTTTCACTCTGCTGAAGTAGCACAGTACTGTGTATGTGACATGGATATGGCATTAATAATGTGCCGTATAGAGGAAGTTATTGTCCTGAGTATACTAGAAGTTTTCTTTAAGTGGAACAAGGAGGAAAATGTTTTGTAAATATTATCACTCTTGATGCACATCTCACTCCTACTAAGTAGATCTCAATAACCTTTGTTAAATTAAACTAATGGCCACGTTACAGACTGGATTAGCAAAAGTTTTTTTATTAATGATGCCATATATACTCTATGCCACTCTATAGAAAATATTGACATTAATATGTTAGCAATAAAAAGAAGAATCAGGTTCCATGGTTTCTGAAAACTTTATTATAGGTTCTAGATTAAATAGAAAGACAGAAAGAAAAGAAAAAAGAAAAAAAAGGGTACTTTTTTTAAATAGAAAAGGAAAAAGAAAAAAAGGGTACTTTATGAACCATGAGAAGGCTAACCTTTCTAAAGGTGGCAAGATTTTTGACATAGGCAATTTTTTATTTTTACCTTTGTGCCTCCAGTAATGACCAAAAAAAAGCACACTTTTTAAACAGTAAAACAAGGTTTTGAAACTGTCTCCTTGGAAAAAGTCAGTAAGCTCAATTCTATTCTCAGCTTTGCTTCTAAAAGGTTGACCTGGGGCAATGCAGCTAATCTGATTTTGCCTTAATTTTAGTCCCTGGGAGAAAAGACAGTGGTAACTGTCTCGTAAATTTTCATTAAAGATGTAGGGATTAATGAGAAAGGCCTGCGAAGGGCCTTGAGTTGTTTAGAGAATGATTATTTATAAATAAAAGCTACTGTAACTATGTTGGAGCCACACTTCAAACTGGTAATGCCCAATTTTTTTAGAACTGCAGCCCATGATCACAATGAATCATTATGGCACCCTTGAAAGGAGGATATAAACTACGTATAAACATTTATGTTCTTACTCTAACAACAAAGAACGGGTTTTGATATATACTCAATATGAACACGTAGTTTGTATTATTTTATTAAACAGTTTTACATTTCTATGAACAAACAATTAAATATGCTAAATTTTAATCCCGTAACTTCACAGTCACCTCTCTATGAGAATCATGGTGCTTTAGATGCAGGTAGCTTTGTCATATCTTTCTAAAACACATTATGTGGATACTCATGAGTTCTGAGTATTTTCCCACTTGAACTGGGACAGCAGACTGGAATTGAGGAGAACCTTAAAAGCATTAAAGCTCTGATTATAATAAAACAGCCTCCACAGAATCTGTAACATAGCAGACTATGCTGCTCCACAACAAAGAATAAATCAGCTGCTGAAATGAGCAGAGGACGTTTCACCTCACCTTCAGATTCCTGCTCAAATTCCTTTTAGAGAAGCTGCACTTAACCAGCATATTAAAAATAGCAGCGACTCAATCTTCCCATCTCTCTCTGTCTTAACTCGCTTCCTTTTTTTCTTCATAGCCCTAACTACACCTGACATGATGCATGTTTTGCACTGTTTTCCCCACCAAAATGCAAGATTCCTGAGAGTAGGAACTGTGAAAGCTTTGTTCTCTTTACTGCTTCATCCCCAGAGATCACACAGCACACAGAAGGTGCTTAATAAATATTTGCTGAATAAATGACTATATTATTTCTTATCCCCCAAACTACTATATTTTTCAATATAATTAAAACATAGGGCTTCTTTAAGTAGGAAATTACAAATACTAATCATAGGTGAATATTTTTATATTTACCATTTCTATATTCTGAAATAGTTGATCAGTCAATATAAGAATTTAACAGGACCAAGTATTATAGAAGACATTCTTTAAAAATTTTTATTTATTTATTTATTATTTATTTTTTTATGGTGACATTGGTTAAGGAAATCTAATGTTTCAGCTGTACACTTTAACAGTAAGGCATATATATATTTACACTGTGTGTTCACCTCCCATAGTTAGATTTCTTTCTGTCACCATATATTTGACACCCTTTACCCTGTCTACCTTCCACCTCTCTCCTCTCCCCTACCCTCACTAGTCTGTTGTCCATGTCCATGAGTCTCTGTTTGTTTGTCCTGTTCATTTGTTGCTTTTAGGTTTATATCCCACATATAAGTGATATGTCTGGCTCATGTCGCTTAGCATGATTATCTCGAAGTCCATCCATGTTGTCGCAAATGGCAGTATTTCATCTCTTCTTACGGCTGAGTAATATTCCATTGTATATATTACCACAGCTTCTTTATCCAATCATCTGTCGTAGGACACATTGGTTGCTTCCATGTCCTGGCCACTGTGAGTAATGCTGCTATGAACATCTGCATGCAAATATTAGAATAATACATTTTAAAACTCACATATATCACAGGCCATCTGATTGAAAACAAGGGAAATTTGTGTAGCTCTGCTACCCCCAAACCATTGCAACTATAGCTGCTTACATTTTTCTCATTTAAAAATAAGTTTCAGTCTATCAATGGGTTTTGTAGCTTTAGAAAGTTTAAAACTACTCATATGATACTAGTATATCATTTTACAAATGACTGTAATTAAATTTAAACAAAATTAGTTATTCAGAAAGTGTTATATATTCAATATTTTTCTAGGATTTAAAAATAGAGCACTGCTTAATAAAAGGTTTTAGCTTTGTCTTTAAGGATTTTATTGTGTAGTTGTATGTTGGAGAGTCAAAATTAATATTCATACGATATAAACAATATAAAATATGGAGTTAAATACAAAATTTAATGTGTTGCATATGTTATATGACTTTGAGGATGGAGCATATTAAGGAAGGTGGACGAAGAGAAATGAATGAGGAAAATTATACATGATGTTTCAGTTAGTCATTAGGGTCTGAATTAAATGATGAAAATGAGAATGTTTATTTTAAAATGATTCAAAAGAAGAAATGGAAAAGTTTAAACTATGTTTAATATACTCTCTTTAATAAGGTTTGAAATACATGAGAAAAAATTTTAAATAATACTTAAAATGGCTATATTAAGATTACTTTGCACTTAAAATGAATAAATTATGTTATCTGTAAAAATTATGTAATTCTACCATGATATCGAATAAATGAGATTCTTTTCCATTTTCTCATGTATTAGACCGTCAAATTGGACATTACAAAATGATGCATTAGAAGTGGGTTTATTTTTCTTGTGCAAACCATGAATAAAAATTTGTATTTACATTTACTTATCATTCCAGACTGAAAATGTAACTATTTCACTCTGAAGTATATTTCGAAGGGCATTATCCAGTTTGATTGTTGAACTGAGATGTTGAAGATTTAAATTCAAGTTTTATGATTATATAAAACTATATCTCTATTGCCACGTGATGGACAGGATCCGGAGGTTGAGCTTTTTATGACACAGTTGCAGAAACACTGACAGCTATATACTTCCTGTTTGTTTTCTATGGCCTTAAAGCTGTGTTATGCGGTATTAGAATTTATCAGGATTCATTTCTTATCCACAAAGATCCAAATTATAAAGATTTTCTTTGTCTTTATTTTGTGAATATCTAGCTATGATTTTCCTTTTTCTTTTTTCCCCCTAGCAAAATGAAACAACACAGAGATTTTTAAAAAATAAAATTAGCACATATACACATATCCTACTTGTAAAAATTTCATATGTATCGAGGTAATCGTTTAATTCAGATTTTTTAAAACCTGAACCTTTGTATCTGTAAACAGTTAAGTTTTGACTCAAGATACTTTTTAATGTGTTTGGTTCCAACTTGGCTTCTAATATATCTACATGTACTTTTTGAAAAAAAAAATATCAATCTAATAACACTAAATTTTTCAAACTTCGATCTGATAAGCACAAATTCAATCATCAAGGGTTCTCTGGGAGCTCCAACCCAAAAGTCAGAGTCGCACATGGCTGCACACTGTAATGGGAGAATGAACCGCTTGCTAGAACTGGTTCAAATGGGTGTTTAATCATTCCTTCACATGCTGTGAATGGTATAAAAATTTAAAAATAAATAAATGAAAACACCAAGTTGAAAGTGATTCCTAAAATGTTCAAGATTCAAATACTTAGTATAAATATGATAATATTAAAAACACAGATTATTGGCAACTTCTCCTTAAAGGGATTTACCTTCAAGTAGAGATTGATACTTAATACTGAATGTCGAAAGAAATATATAAGATGATATCTGCACCTGGATAATGCATCATCTACCTTAAAAGGGCAAGAGATGTAAGAATGAGGAAGTTTAGAGGTATTTAAAAAGTGTTTTTAGTATGCACGTCAGCTTCATGGTGGAGGGAAAGGGGAAGACAGCAAAAAAGGAGATGGTCATCCTTAGAATACACATGTGATGATGACAATGTTTTCCCCTGAGCAAGTTCAGAAAGCACTGATGGTCAAAAGACAATCTCAGTAGATTGTTTTTTATTTCTTTAAGGATAAAGTCCTGAATCGTTTAGGGATGTAGTGGAAAGACTGAAACCAGATCCACAAATGCCGAATTTGTGTCTCAGCAACCTACTTAGTAGCTGCATGCTTTTAGAAAAGTTTCCTAAGCATGCTGAGACTCAGCGTTCTTATCTATAAAGTGAGTCCAGTGCTTTCTGGCCTTCAGAATATTCTGAATGTGATTTACAATATTGTAACTGCTTCAAAGATTTGCAAGGACATGTGGCCAACGATAGTAGGTTTTAAACTCCCAAGTAACAGCACATCGGGTAGAAATAATAGGCACTCACAAATACATTTAGATCTTAAAGTAAATGAGGTAATGTAACAGTAAGAATTCAAAAAGATCATTTATATGTAATTATTATGTCTGTTAATACAAATATTTGCAATCGTTATGTTATAGAAAGTTAACTTGAAAGAGTGATTTAAATCATAAATTCTCAAAACAGACTGACTCCCAAGATGGATCCACTTCTCTGTAACTCTGTGGCCTTGACCAAGTTATTCTAATTCTCTGTGACTCAGTTTCTTCACCTGTGAAAAAAAAATTGTACCTATATCACGAGTGCTGTGAAAATTAAATACTTAGAATAGATCATAGTACTTAGTAAGTATAATAAAAGTATTAGTTATTTTGGTTGTGGATTCAAATTTGCAAAGGATTTATTAATTGCAAGAGAATTTACAACATATGTAATTTGTTTCACTGAAGCCTTTATAGATAAGTGCATTCTTTGGCATGATACTCAAAATAGAATAAATATATTTTATACAATGTCTAGTACATTATATATGGTCTTTGAATCAGAAAGGTGAGATAACTTCACATTTGGTATTTCTCTGAATTTTCTGTTAATAAAAGAAATGTTTATTATAAAATGGGACGTAAAAATATAAGAAAGAGCAAAAAGAAAACATTATAAAGTCAACATTAAGGAAAATCAATATTGGGGACTATTCTTTTTCACAGTGAGTAAAAACAAACTTCCTACAAAGAAAGCTCACTGTTGTTATTAGCATGTTATTTTGTACATTGATCTAGATTTCATCAACATTTAACTTTCCCAGAATTTTCCTAGCTCTGCCTTTTGGAGTGATTCACACTGCCCACAGTGTACTTTGTTTCATGGGTCCCCTCTGGGGAGCCACCGGACTCTGTAAGACCTATGGGCCTGAACAGAAAATGAGGAGGAGTGCGTGCTTCTGGACCAAGGGCAAGCTGCCCCTGACCCCATAACAGCTATAGCAGAAGAGCTTCTTGTGGCCTGGCTGGCAATTTGAAGTTCTCTAAAATGAGGACATCCTGTCCCTCGGACTGGTAAAGGAGCCCGTAAGGCAGAGACGCAGGTTTCTGTCCTAAGCACAGTTGAGAGAGGCACTTTTGCAAACAGCTAGTTGCTGCTGTTCTTGGATCTACCGATAGGGACAGTATCATTCCAGCTCCTCTCCAGAGGAATATCGAGACCTCAATCCTTGGACTGAGCTGGGTAAAGCATTAGATAAAGTGACTAACGTCAAGGGCATTTATATTCCTGCCTCTTCCCAGACTCTGAAGGACATGGCCCCCCTACTGAAAGAGTCCTCCAAACCAGAGACTTGCGTTGGGCAGCGCTCGCAGTAGCTTCTCGGAGAGAAGGATGGAATACAAACTCCTGAGGAGGATGAGATGGCGGGGAGCAGCCCATGAGAGGAGACAGAGGGAGGACCTTGGAGAACAGGACTACTGCCCTTTTGAGGAAAAAGCAGCATGGCACCACCACAAGAGGGATCATTTACCTTCACTGGTCACCACGCATGAAGTAATAAAAACAAAAGACAAAAGAGGCCAGTTCTCCCTGGGAGAAGGAAATATGTGTCCCTCTCTCACCCTGAGGTCCAGTCTGTCCTTAAGGACCTAGCCCATGAACCAAATGAAAAAGGGGTCTGTGCACCGTTGACACATCTTGCTGCATGTGGGTAGATAATAATCACTAAGTTTGACAGGGAGCCAGGGCCACGCACTAAATGGGCCACAGTATCTCTCCGCTGGCTAAGCAGATGTAACAAATCAAAGTCCATTCCTTCTCTGATCTTTTCTCCTGGCTTTCCTCACTAAAAGGGCAGGCTGCCTATGACTGAGCGTTGAAATCCTACTTGGTGCTCTGATAGGATTCTGGGTCCTGGAAATGCTTTATCACCAGCTCCAAATTAAGGCTCTACGAAACAACATACACTCTAGGTTATAAAACAGCTTGGGAGGGGGGGATGGATTGTTATATAAATGAGGCAAAAAAATGGCTTCTGTATATTGGCCCTCAAGTTGTTTGTGTTTTCACTGCAGGCTGAGACACATTAGCTCAAAAGATATCTAGTGTCGAACTAAAATATTTACACATTCAATTACTTAGAAAGCAGCCCATACAAGCAGATTTTTAGCTGTTTGGAGCCTGCCTTCTTTGCATGCTCATGAAACCTCACCCATATCTGTTAGCAGTAGATAGGATAAGCCTGGACCAAAGAGCCCAAGCCACTGCTGCCCTTCTGGAGCTCTCTGACATGCCATCACCTAGACACATAAGCCCCCTTCTCTCCTCTCCCTGGACTTCCGCTGCCCTCCTCCCCTTCCGAATAGCAACCCCCCATGAGCCTCTGGACAGACTCCTGCAGTGAGGGACACCTCCCGCTCCCATACAATACAAACCTGTCAGAGTGTCACTCAATAAAGCTGCCATCTCATTTACATATTTTTCTTTGATCAGCCCCCTAATCCCACGAACCTCCTATAAATATGCCATATGCATGCTAATTAAAAGAAAGCTGGAATACCTGTATTAATAGTAGTTAAAGCAGACTTCAGAACAAGGAATATTATCACAGGTAAAGAGGGATATTACATTATGGAAAAGCAGTCAATTTTCTAAGATGATTTTAAAATCCTAAATGCATGTGTACATAAAAGCTGAGCTTCTAAATACATGAAACAAATCTGATAGAATAAAAAGGGAAATTTTTTTCGAGTCCACAATCATAACTGTAGATTTCAATATTTCTCTTTCAGTAAATGGATCAAAAAGTAGAAAATCAGTAAGAGATAGGAGACCTGAAAAACCTATCTATAAACTTGACCAAAATTATATAATGTTCCACTTGATGACAATAGAATAAAAAATTCTTATCAAGTACACATGATACATGCACCAAGGTCCACCATATTCTGGCCCATAAAATAAATCTTAACAAATTTAAAGGAATAGAAATCATACAAAGGACTTTCTCCATTAACAGTAGATTATTTTAAAATCAATAACAGAAAGATGTCTGGAAAGCCTTTCAAATATTTTGCAATTAATCAATACACTTCTGTGTAATGCATGGGCCAAAGAGGAAGTCTCAAGGGGAGACTTTATTAAAAAGTCTAATATTAAAAATTTTTTTTACTGAATGGAAAAGAAAAAAGGCATATCGAAATTTATGGGATGCAGCAAAAGCAGTGTTTATCACATTAAACGCTTATATTAGAATATCCTTCTAATTAATCTTCTGCCTCCGATAGTCAATTATCAACACAAGAGACAGGATTTTCTGCATGTGATTAGATCATGTTACATCTCTGGCTCTCTATCTCACATGAAATGAATTGAAAGAGCTCATCATGGCCTTCAAGACTCCAGGTGATACAGCACCAGGGTACTACCCTGAGCCAAAAGGTACCTCCTTGCCTCCCACCTACGGCTAGTGCTTAAGCGATACAAGGCCCTGCTCTTCCTCCAAAACAACAAAAATACTCCTTCCAGCCCTTTGCAATGACTTCCCACTTCGGCAGTTACACTCTGCTTTTGATGGACACAGGAGTTAACCGCGCCCTTCATTAGGGCTCCTGGCTCACTTTATTAGAGAGGCTTCTCTAACCACCCTGTGTGAAATGCCACTCCCCTTAGTTTGAGTAACTGCAAAGGTATGTCACATAGACCTGAACACAGCAGAAGTTTATATTTTGCTCACTAAACAGTGAACATGCCAGCATATATCAGTGGTATGACTCTCCTCCACATCTTCGCTCAGAGACTCATGACTTCCAAGCTTGCTGAGGTCACTGCCATTCCCATTAGTCAGAAGATAATAGACCATGAAGACAATGAGAGCACAGCAATTGTTTGTGTTTATGGGCCAGACCCTAAGGAGATACATGTAACTTCTGCTCACATTTCAGTGGATGAAACTCCATCACAGGACTATATTTTTACTTCAGTGGAATCTGGTTGATACAGTTTAGCTACCTCTTCAGGTAAAAAAGAAGACAATGTGAACTTTGGTAACAAATTAAGAGTCCCTGTTAAGCTGTGCCTTATTTTTCGTTACAGCATTTACTATCTCCTTCCACACTGTGCATGTTTTTTTTCTTGTCTGTCTCATCTAAATAGAATGGAAGCATCGTGAAAATGATCATAAATGCCTTATTATTTTTACATTTAGATACTTAAATAGGCTTAGCTACTGAAGCTTTTACAACAGAATTATGGTGATATTGAATGAAAGTAAAAATAATTAGTAACATTAAAGATCTATTAAAATGGTTTTGGGAAACAGAAGGCAGTTAATGAAATTACTCTTAATTCTGAAGCACTTTAGGTATATTCTATCATTTTTATTTCTTATTAAAGAGCATATGTAACAAGAGACGTAGCTAGCTCTTTATCCAGTATAATCTTCTTACACTTCCTGCTACGACTCTTGCAGGGGAGGAAAGAGTTTTTCTCGACCTCCTTAGGGTCCTTGGTGGGGTGAGTCTGAAAATTAAATGAACGAAGACAATTAACAGAGCAAAGCCTACAAATATATTTAATATAAGTTTTATATGACATGAGAGGCTTCATAAGGAAATGGAGACCCAGAGAAACATAGACCTGTGCATTTTCACTAGGTTTGATGAAGAGTGGGCAGTTGTAGAGGAATAGGATAGAGTATGAAGTAATTGCAGTAAACTGGAGGAAACGTAGCAAGGCCTGTTTGTTAGGATGCTTCTTTTTTTTTTTTCTTTTGTCTTCAGAGAGAAGGCTACTCCTTTCCTCCGGGCAGGAGGGACCACCTCTCAGTGAGGGTTTTATAACCTGCTTCAGAGAAGAAAGGTCAAGTCCAGAGAAGGCAGTGACCTTCCAGCTTATGCTGTTTTCTCAAACTCCTTAGTTTTAAATATTCAATATACCAAAGTGTCATGTTTTGAGGTAGCGTGTGCTAAAGCATTACTCTCAAAAATCCAGAAATTTACAAAATAATTGCTGAGAAGTCTTCAAACCAGAATTAAAGTCATTATAAATGTTTTCTGCAGTAAAATCAGGCTTCAGCAAGTGAAGCAAGTCCTCCATTTCTCTTCCCACCGTAGTAGAAAACATAAGTCCTGTGTGACAACAACTAGACATTGCAACACAGGCATGCAAAGGATAGGGGAACATAACTATATGAAGTCAATTGCGTCAGAAATTTTAAAAAGTACTTTTTGTATTATTTGTGTCACGGTGTTAGGTAGCTAGATAGTCATGACAGGAGCAAAGGGCCAGTTCTGTAACCATAGTAACTTCCCTTAAGGACCTCCACGAAACACTTATTTTATAGTTATAAATCACAAAGAGATGAAGGGCCATAAACCAATAGCTGGTTAAAACCAGACACTAATGTATGCACATGAACAGAAAGCACTACCCTAACCTGCTCGCAACCTCAGCCTCATTATACCATCATTATAATATTATGCCTATAACTGGAAGTTCATGAATCTAAAACAGACTGAATTCTGGGTAAGCACATCTGCAGTAGGTAAAGAGTTATATAACAGCCAACGGTCAATCAAAATGACCTCACATGCCTGCCAGTCATCTAGGACCATACTTGTAACTTCCCACCACAGCCCAAATATAAACAGACCGTCCCACTTCTGGGGGTTACGGCTCTTCGCTGAAATCCGCCTCTCCCTTGGAGCATCCTCTATCTTTTGTCTTTTCACCTCCCGAATTCCAATGGTTTCCTTGGCATGGCCCGTCTCCTTCTAAGAATATATTTTCAGTAAATCCTTTTTCTAAATCTTGCTGACCTGTAATTCTTTACCGAATTGGTGGGGAAGAACCGAGGACCCCCCAACCCTGGTTTTATCAGAGCAACACCGGATTTCACATCACCCCATGTGGTAACAATAGAGAATGTGGTAACTGCTTTTACAAGTCTATCCAGATGAAAAAAATTGCAAATTTCTGAAAGGCCAACCATTAGCAGGTGAAGTGGTGGGTGGTAGGGAACGGATGGCATGGAAAAGGGCAGTAGAGTTTAAAGCTAAGAAACCTCAGTAACGTCCAGCTCCTGGTTCCCCCAGTGGCATTAAAAATGAATGTATTCCTTAACGGAAAGTGCCTGCTTATATGGTAACATGCTAAGAGTAAATTTCTTTTTCCGCTGACATCACTAAAATCCCGCTTACTCTTATGTGATCATATTTGCCTGATTTGGGCAGAAAAATCTCTAAAGAAAATTGAGACGTTCTTAATTGGCAAGAAGAATGTAGTGGCGAATACTTCACATTAAACAAAGTACGTATCTTTGTTTTTCTTCTTAAAAATCAGAGCTAAGAGGTACATGTACAATTACCAAAAATTTAAATTGTAAAATTATATATTTACATTTTATTTTATATCCTAGTAAAAGCAAAACATTTTTCTTCGAAATTGTCATATATTTGTCCTTGAAATGAATCTGTATTTCTTTGATGTGTTATGGCCTTCCAATTGATTACATACCAACATATACTATATTTCAGATACTTTTTATCAGCGTATTAGTATATTTTCATTAGTATATCTTATTATTTTACTGTATTACTTACTTATGGCTTCCATAACAAATTACCATAAATTTGGTAGCTTGAAACAACACAAATGTATTTTCTTACAGCCTGGAGGTCAGAAGCCTAAAGTCAGTTTCTCTGGGCCAAAATCAAGCAGGGTTATATTCCCGCCAGAGACTAGGGGAGGATCCAATTCCGTGTCTGTTCTAGCTTTCCTTGGCTCATGCTCCTTCTTCCAGCATCAAAGCAAGTAGAGTAGTTTCCCTCTCTGACTCTGCTTCCCTCTGCTTCCCTCTATGTCCATCTGTTTTGGTCACATGGCTATCTTTCCTGTGTCAAATAGCTCTCTACCTCCCTTTTATAGGGACACTTGAAATTGCTCATGGTGCCCACCCAGTTATTGCAGGATAATCTCTCCGTCTCAAGATCCTTAACAATTACCTCTGATAAATCTTTTTGCCATATAAGGTAACATTCACAGGTTGCAAGAATTAGGATCTCCATACCTTTGGGGGCATTATTCAAACAAGAATTATTAGCCAACGATCAACTCAATAGTAAAATTAGAGTCAGTTTTTCATTTCTCATAACAGTGGCAATCTGGTTAGTCTGAGATTTTCAAAATTAACATTTTTTTTCCTGAAACTCAATGATGATCCTAAATCTGAATTATCTATTTTTCAAAAAAGTTCCATTTACTTTAACTACCATGTAAGAATCCTGTAGTTAGTGTCTTAAAGTTCTGGTGACTTAAACTGATCCATCTTAAGGAAAGAAAAAAAAAAAAAAGGTCGTTAATTTTTCTACATTCTAGGAAGCAAATAGGCATCATAACTACTTTCATTAATCAAGAGGTAAAATAATAATGGAGAAAATATTACCAGCTTTATCTTCTTTATCATTAAGAAAATATTATTTTGGGGTCTTTTTATTTTGTGTTTTAACATTAAATACTGTTTTAAATTTATACAGGAAGAAATGCTGCTAGAAAGGTGAACATCTGCAAAGGTTTCAGGAAATTCATGTGATTTTTGAGTGCATTCCATAAAGAGTTTTTAAGACTGATAAGAAAAAAATAAATATGGTATTATCTGAATCACCTAGGTTAGTTAGCAAAGAGAAACATTTATAAAATATATATGAAGTTAAGTTTAAACATAAATCAAACTGCAACTAGCCATATAATCATTCTTAAATATCCATATAATATGTGACTGTGTAAAAGAATAATCTACATGCATAAGCTTCAGAAAATTAAGCTTCCTGAAGCCCTGAGCTGTGCTGCAGAAGGTAGACAAACAATACTCTTTTTAATTTAAAAACAAACTTCCTTTTCTTCGAAGAGCTTATTAAAATTCCAATAGGGCTATTACAGCAAATCATCTTACCTAGAAAAGAACATACATAAATTTTATTTCACAGAATTATTTTTCCTTTTGGAAAACAGCCTGAGAATGAAGTGAATCATTTTGTCTCATTATCTGTTCTCTATTACATACAATTTGAGGTCTGGAATCACAAGTTTTTTGTTGTTCAGTCTCTCTAATATATGTATTTATGATAATAATATTTTAATAAAAGTACACATACAACAAATTCTGAAGGACAGATATTTTCACATTTAAGCATCTAATGAAATTAAATTTGCTTTGAAGCTAGATAGTGTAATGAAAAAAACTATAGATTATATATATGTAAGTTATAATATTGATTCCCCCATTTAAGAGTTACTTCAATTTTGGGAAAAACACCTGAAAATTCTCACAAATATTTAGAAGGGAAAAGGCACATCTGTGTTCATGTCAAGACTATTGGTGCTACAAGCACCAGTTAATTTGAGATAATTTGCATTCATTTATTCATTTATTAAACCTATTTTTTTCATATTTATTAAATTACTTCTATGAATCAAGCATTGTTCTAGGAGCTGAGACTACCTCAGTGAAAAAAATTATAGGCAGTGGTACCTGGAGCTCACACTTTTATCCTGTGTCTGAGAGGGCAGAAGAGACAACAACAATAGGTAAATAAAATAAATAAAATAATGGTATATTAAAAAGTAGTAACTGCTATGGAGGAACATATAGCACAGCCGGAAGACAAGGAGAATAAGAAACCCAGGGTGAGGGAGGGCACCGCAACATTTAAACGGGAAAGAACACATCTTAAGGAAATAGCATCTTTGTCAAGTCTTATAGAAGGAAAGTCGCAACTCATAGATATCTCAGGAAAGCGCGTTTAGTTCAAAGGATCTCAGCCAGGCTGCATAGGAGCAGAGGAAGGGGATGAGAAGATTTTATAAGCTTGGAGTTACAAGAAAGAGAGGTGCAAAATAATTCAAAATATGTGCAATGAGGTGATTACAATAATGTGATTTCCTGTGGAATTCATCTCAGTAAGGAGAGAGTTAAATATATAAGGAGGCTGAAGGACCTTGCTCTTTCGGTCAGATTAGCTTGGAAGTCCCTGTGGAGTTAAAAGATTGTCAGAATCTTGTGCCAGAAGGGATTGGCTTATGAGAAAGGATGTGGTGGTCAGGGAGAGGATAATTGAAATTAAGTGCATGGAGGGGTTACAGATTTGGTGATGGCAAGTTCTAGAGGGGTATTTAGTGGACGACTGGCTGGGGTTGGTGTGAAGACAAGAGTAAGGACGAGAACTTCAGAGAAAAGAAGTTCAAAGAACTATGACACCTGGGTATTAGAGCCATTCTAACTACAGATACAGGAATGATCAAGAATTAAGACAGGAGCAGTGTTGAAGAATGTGATGATAAGACAGAGTTAAAACCCTGAGTGAATGAGAGAGACCACCTGGGTGTGTGCATAGATGACTAAAAACTAAAACTAGCAAAAAAAGTTATGTACACAGTACCATCCAAGACTAATACATATTAAACGAATATTATTTTATTGATGTATGATATAGTTGATTTTTTTCTATAGTAGTATTGTTCTTTTCTCCTGCTGACAGATGGTCTTATTATTCTGAAATGTTGTAGAAACCACAAGCTAAGACATCAGCTATCAGCTGAGAATACAAACAGGTTTCTTCTCATTGGTATCAATTTGGACTTGAGAGCCAGTGTGGCCGATTCCCCTTCAGTCCCGCATTTTAATATTTGATGTTTTAAATTCATCTCATGTGGTACATGCTGGACAGGCCATTTGTAACGGTAGAAGATTATGGAGGAATTGTCAGCAAGCAGAACAATATTTATTTGTGTAATTTTTAAAAAATTCAGTATCTCTTTAAAAAATATTAACCAAATTAATGTTTATCAGTCATCTTTGCTAAAGATGAATGTTTGCTTCACACAAGAAAAGTCATTAAACTTACAAATTAATTGCCCATAACTTAAATTCATATTGTGTCCCAGCTGGTAGGATAAACACAGCATTTTCAATTTAAAAAAAAAAAAAAATCTCTGTTGTAGTAAGACTTACTAACCAAGTATTATTGATTTAAAACAGGTCAGTGTTGCCAACTACTGTATGCTATCTATCACAGTGGGAAAGAATGATATACAACATAGCAGACCTCAGCAATCAATGCAGAAGCTTATAAATTTACATCATTGGCCTCTAAAACACAATTAATTTGTGCATGTTTTCCTAGCAGCAATTAGCAGCAGGCAGGAGTTTTAATGAAATAAAGTTGTGATTCCCACAGGGACTATTTATAATAAACATTACAAAACAACAAGAGCTTCAAACTGTTTACATTAAGAATTGATTAATAACAAAGCTATTAAGCTACATATTAGGTTACATATTGTGCCAATTTAAGGGATACTGCTAATTAAGTAACCATAATCATTTGCATGTGCCATATCTAATTAACTTTTTATATCTCTGAGTTTTTCCTTCAGGACCAACAGCATTCAAGTGGCATTAGCGAAAGGAACATTTAGGCTGTTTCTTGGAATATTGTTTTCCAATAAAGTAGATTTCTATGAAAACACTTAAGAGAGTTTTAATCAGAGTAAGTGGCTTTTTCATGACAATTACTTTGGGCTGCACTAAATTTATTCTTGAGGGAGTGCATTAACATTAGGTTAGGGTGTAGTATTTTAAAATGTTTCTATGCAAATTAAGTTTGAAAGTAGTTTTAAAACTTCTGAAAAGAAGCTTAACACTACAGTTAATGATCTGATCTGTTTTTCATGTGTGTTATATAAGAATGCTAAATATACATCCAGAAAGATATCTAATTATTTTTTATCTTGGTATAAGGGAAGGCTTAATAGACTTTTCTTCAGTATCTGCCTCGTAGAAATTGATACCTTCAAAGTGGTTCTACCTTAGTTGTGGTTTCATAGTGTAGCAGTTAGCACGTCTGCTTTACACGCGGAAGGTCCTGGGTTCACGCCCCAGTGGAGCCACAGTCCATGGTCTATGGCCATGCCACCCTGAACAAGCCCGATGTATGATCTCAGAAGCAAGCAAGGTCGGGCCTGGTTAGTACTTGGGTGGGACACCACCTAAGAAGACCAGGTGCTGTAAGCATAAATAATAATAATAATAAAATAGCTCTACCTTTACAGATAAATTTTATAATCTACCCCTGTTCAAACTGATTTAAAGTATTATTTCATTGCCAAATTGTAGCTTCTGAAATTAATTTTCAGAAGCCTCAAAATTTCATATTACTAGTTCTGAAACATTAACTATGTAGTATAGTACTTTACATTGAACAACAATTTAGCATACTGTTCACCATAAACTAGAATAGCAGATTTGATTGTTGACATTATCAAATCAACTGCAAGACAAAACTAATTTGTTGTTGTTGATGGTGCTTTCTTCTCATCACTGCACATATGCAGTGTATGGCCTGGAATTTTACTACCAATTTACCAATAGTTCAATCATAATAACTGTGCAAGATATTGAATGTTTACTAATGTTTAAACTACTGTACTATGTTTTAATGCAGATTATTATGACTAATGCTTAACTTAGTAAAATAAATTTTACCATCATCGTTTTGCAGATGAGAAAACTGAGAGTGAAATGTTAAATAACTTTCTAACTCAAAAACTAGCAGATGGCAAAGTCAGTACACCAAGGCAGATCTGTCTAGCTCCAAAGCAAACCTAAAAAGCTACATCAGACGTTACCTGCAGCCATTGTTTTCCCTTTTATTGACAATAGTGAAGAGTCTTTTGAATATTTTACTAAAACCATACCTTTTTTCATGTGAATGTTGTGGCTGATTTAAAATATTCATAAAATTATTTAGCATTTATTCAGAACCTGAACGAGCTTTGTTTTGGTCAACAGAACATAATAGGAGCAGTGCTGTACCAGTTTCTGGGACCACTTCCTATCTTCTGGAACTTCTCTTCGGGAATTTGGACTGGCACGTAACAACAATGGAACTATTCATTGGTTCCAACGGATCCCAGGCTTTCTGCTGTTACCATCAAGGTTTTAGACACATCATTGAAGCCGTTATTGGACCCTCCATACCAGCCCATCTAAATGTTGAATTCCACCAGGTGACCTCAGTTCAAGCCAGATGGAGTAGGAAAAAAATCTAGCTAAGCTCTGCCCAAATTCCTGACCTCCACAGTTGTGAGATATCATAAACCGTACATGATTTGGTTGGGAAGATCTGAGCTGGATGCTATAATGATATGATTCTTTTGGAAGCATCAGATTATTTTACATGGAGAAAGAGAGCTGTTTTCTAGAAGGGTCCATTAATAACTAAGGTTCTTATTATGAATTTTTGATCTTGCTTTATCATTCCAAAAATAATGGTGATGTCACCATATTCCTGTAGAATAAAGGAGTTAACAGGGATATACTAGGAAATTGGTGTGTGTGTGTGTGTGTGTGTGTGTATGTGTGTGTGTGTGTGTGTGTGTGTGTGTCTTGGTGCGGGGGGAGTTGGTTTGTTTAGGTTTGTTTTTAACACATTAAAACCCTTGGAAAGGGCTCAAATATGTAGACTTTAATTGCAAAATAGTGCTGAGATTTCCTGTAAGAGATAGTCAAGGCAGTAGAACACTGAGGAATTAATATGAAGCAAAGCATATTTTCTCTCCTATACAGTGGGATATTTTCCCCCACTTTCTAATGAGTTTCTGCATTTCTTTACAATAATAAGGCAATTTGCATGAAATCATATCATTTGTGACAGAAATATAGTCACAGACACAAGTAGTGAGAAATAAATACCTAAAAGTATAGCTTGCTATTTATAATTTTGTATTATATTTGCATGTGATTTTCAACAAGAAAATTAATATTCATTATTTGATTTTAATTTATATATGGAAAACATTCAATGATTCTCAAGTCATATTCATTTTAGCATAAAATTAATATTGAAATTTGGTTTTTAAATAATATTTTCAAGATCGAAACTATTTGTTTTTTCATGTTGAAAGTGTAACAGGAAAAACGTTCATTAACATATTGACATTGCTTATGCAGACTTATTTTTTAAATTTTATTTTGTACGTATAAGATGTGCAAGAAGTCAAGAAAAATCTGGGAAAGTCATGAGCATCAATTCCCATGTGTACTAAAATACTTAGAATGTCAGTTGTAATGAGCCAAAGTCAAAGTAATTAAGTACAAATGGAGGAAATCATAGAACTGCTCATTACAGTTATGCTATTTCCCACCCAAACCTTCTCATATCTTTAGATCTGCTTTAAATTTTCTATTTATATGTAGTTTATGAAACTGTGGTTTCTGATTGCTCAATTTCCATTAGATACATATTCAGGTGCATAATTATTACATTTAAGAATAATTCTGCAAAATATATTAAAATTCTGGAGTATTTTTAAAAAAGTTCTAATGTGTGTGGGCCACAGATTTCTCACACCACAAGCAATTCTTAGGACACCAGCTGGGCGTTCTGCTATTCAACTCAATTCTGACACTTATCTAGCCCAAGACAGCATCAGATTCCACAGGTTAAGTGTTCAAAATTGCCCCCCACCCCCCAGGCACACTTCAGAAGCCAGTTGCAGGCCCAGGTTGTTACTTGTACTTTACATCAGAGGTTCCTAAGACCATCGGGTTCGATTAATTTGTTAGAGAAGCTGACAGAACTCAGAGAGACATTTTACTTACTAGGTCACCATTTTATTATAAAAGAAGATAACTCAGGAATAGCCAGATGGAAGAGATGCCGAGGGCAGGGCAGGAAGCTTCTGTGTCCTCTCTAGGAGCCACTCTCCCAACACCTCTGCATGTTCACCAACGTAAAAGCTCCCCAAACCTTGTCCTTTAGGGATCATATGGAGGCCTCATTACGCAGGCATGTTCGAGTAAATCATTGGCTATTGGCGATTGATTTAACCGCTAGTCCTTCTCCCTCCTTGGAAGTCAGGGAGTAGGACTGAAAGTTCCAACTCTCTAATCACAGAGTTGGTTCCCCTGGCAACCAGCCCTCCTGTACCAGGTGTCCTCATCACCAGAGAGAGAATTTAGAGCTGAGAAGGCTGTAAGACCAAAACTTGCTACTTCCTCACTAATTTGTTACTGTGCAGAGTATAAAAAAATTGAGGACTTTTTGGACTTTACAAAATGGACTCCATCGGGAGCCATGGCAGTAAATGTCACCTGGTAAACAACCAAGTCACATGATGGGGACGCCCTTAGAGTATGACTATAATGCTGCAAACCACAGAAACACCAGCCACGACTGCAGCAGCGAATAAGCAAAAGGATTCCGCCCTGTAAGCCGAACATCTCGGACAGACGATGCTTGAGCCTGACCTGAGAGCGTCAGGAATGGGTGCGCAGAGAGCTGAAGACTGTCCTTCTGCCCGCTGTGGTCGCTGGCTTGGGACTGACCCGAGACCATCTGCTCTGCCCGTCCACAGACTTCGCTTTGCAAACACTAAGGACTTTTATCCCTTCGCTCTGTCACGTAGGATTCTGTATCCTCCCCTCTGTGTGCTGTGTGTTAACCTGTGTGGGTACCGACTGGTTTATCTGAGAAGGTTCCACTCAATAAACCTAGCATTGTGGAGAGACACAGATGTATCCAAGAGTGTTACTCTGGTAGCCGCCTTCCTCGTTCGCAGCAACTATCCCTCGTCTAAGCTTCTTTGTCTTGTCAATTCTTCACAAATGTATTGTTTCTTTGTTTAAAAGATGTAAAAACTGCCTACCGTGGTCACTTCTCTGAGCCTCATATTTTTATGGACTCCCTTACACATAAAATTAAATTTTGTCTTTCTCCTGTTAATCCATTTTATGTCAATTTAGTTCCTAGACTAGGTGAAGGACCTAGAACGGAAAAGTCTTCCCACTGCCCCCACGGTATATGATTAGACTTAGAGCAAACGCGAAGACTGTCGTACAATTGCATTTTCAGGAGATACCCAATTATAATTGACTAGTGGGGAAACAGGGTAGGCACGGTCTGTGTCGTCTTTCATCATAGGCAAAATATTTGGAAGACTACATTATTACAATTTTGTTTGCATGTAATAACTTGAAGATTATGCACTTTACATGTGGCTATTTAGCACTTGAAATTGGCTAACATGACCTATGATGTATTCTAAGTGTAAAGCATATGCTGGATTTTGTAAACCTAATAAGAAAAATAGAATATAAAATATGCCATTGATCATATTTATATATCACATATTGAAATGATAGTATTTTGACTAAATAGTTAAAACAAACAAATTATTAAAGGTAATTTTACTTGTTTGTTTGTTTGTTTTTATTGTAATTCAACTGCTAGAAAATTTAAAAGTCTGTGTGTAGCTCACATTGCATTTCAATCAAACAGCCCTGGGTTTGATGTTTGAAATTCCTGTATCTAGGGTTGGGTTTCAGAGAAAAATGGAGAATTAGTAGAAGACATATTAAATTAAATCTGTGTTTTCTAAATGACATCCACTGTGTGAACATTAACATTAGACCTAAGGGAGTTGTTTGACACTTATTTGTGACAAAATAAAAGTGATGAGCACATTTCTCTTGTCACTTTCAGAGTTCATATACAACCAAGTTTCCAGGCTGTGGAATTCTCCCTTGTGCAGAAATACTGCTTATGTTTATATGAATCCCAAACTTATTTGGATAATTGAGCTTCTAAGATTAATAATAAGTACTCTTTATGACCAAATTATCTTGATAAATTGGTCCTAGAATTTATTACAATTTTACCTTTAGAGGATGCCAGGAAATAAGACACAGATGAGGGACAGGTGAACCAGTGTACTCTTCTTTTCTTACTTTTACATGTTCCTTATTTCCAGCCTACTCTCCCATATCTGTTTATATATGTGGGTGTAATGAGAATTTCTGTTTTTACTTTTCAAGCCACGTATATATATATATATAGTATACATGTATATTATATTTTTATATCTAGATTTAAGATATATATTGCATTGTCTTCGTCACTTGTGGCAGACTGGAATTATTCATGTATTTAATTCATTGTGATGACTCTAGATTGCATTTTTATATTCTGTCTTTCATGTATTTTGGTTTCTTATTTAAAAATAAATAAACAAAATTATACATAATACAAAATTCTAAAAATACTTTTTAAAGCATTTATTGCATTTTATCAGCTTGAACACAGTACTGTAGCCAATCTAACAGAACATGTATAAATTTAGACTGTAAATTGTGCAATCAGTCCTTCAATTAATAAAGATGTAATTGTTATTAGTAGAATGACTATTTACAAATAAGTTATGAATTAAGAGTTTTTAAAAAATAATTATTTGCCCTATATAGAGCTTATCAAATTAACCAATTTTAACTACTGGAGCATATCAAATGCCAGTTTTAAATTATACAATTGCTGCTTTGTCTTAACCTAGTAGGTGGAAAAAATAAATAGCACAAGATGTTTCGAAGGAGAGAAATTGTAGTGACCTTTCCCATCTATGGCGGAACCTAGATAAAAATTGTGAAGTAAGCAAAGGCGTTTTATTTAAACCTCTTTTGACCCCTTACAGTGAATCTCTAAGTAAGGGAGGGATGGATCCCCAGCTCCGGCTGCACATTACAACCTCTTGGCAAAGACTGCAACACGGAAGGCTCCCTGGCCCATCTGGAATCAATCAACACCTGGTCCGGGAGAGGGGCACACCTCTGTATTGGTTCTAATGTGGGCCAGTTAGAGAAGCCCTAATCAAAGGCAACCAGAAATCCCGTATTGTCTCTCAGTTTCCCACCATTCTGTTACTGAAGCCCAAATCCTCTGCATTTGGAATGAACCTAATAGTGGGCACCTGGTCCTGCCAATTTCTCACTTCTAAACATCACTACAAATTTGTTTTGTATTTTTAAAGCCTCATTAGGTTATTGGCCTGATAATTACGTGTCCCAATTCATAACAAAGCTCTAAGAGATGAAAATGACTTAATGTGTGCTATCTTTCTAATTAATGAATTTGCTTTTTGACCTGGCATTTAACATACCCTAAGGCATGAATGGGTAAATAAAATGTGAATTTTAGTTGTTCCCATACACCATTACAGTGGGGCATTCAGCATTCCTTAAGTATTTCCACATAAGGATGATTTTAATGGGTGCTCACCGTCCTGCTCCCATTATTAACACAAAACTGGAGAGAAAGGAAGATTATAGGATGAATATGAGGTGACAATATTTAAGGAGAATACCTTCAGAGGTAACTAAGTTGAGAATTCAAGCCATCTAATAAAGGAACCTATACTTGTCACTATGAAGAATTTTCAAACCACGTTTCTACTTTATTTAAAACCATTTGATTGCCTATTTTACAAATAGCACTGTGATAAATAAAATTTTTTAAAATGTACAGTCTTTTTCCTGAAAAAGTGTAGAGGCTTTGTAGAAAAATAAGATACAAATTTATAAGATAACAGTGCTAGAAAAGTCAAAATTTACTAAGTGACCAAAAGTCAAAAAAATATTCAATTCATTAAGTTGATAAAATTACTTAATCACAAAAGGGATAGACCCTGAATTTCAACAAAAACATGGAAAGTCTCCCATTAAAGAAACAAAAATGTATACAAACAAGTAGAATTAATCTTTTTCAGGAATTTTCTCATAGTTATTTTATTATAAAAGTGGCATCATATGATGCCACTCTAACAGTCATTTTCTTTCTAGACTACATTTTAAAATTTAACTAATGAATGCATGTTAGGAAGGGTGATTGTATGTTTTAAGGAAATAGGTGATGTTTTCATGACAGAGGTTTTTACTCACTGCTACGAATGGTTGGAAAAGGAAGTACAGATATAATTAATTTATTAGGATGTTTCCACTAGTGCTAAGGAAAGAAGCTGACCATCAATCGTATTAATTGCAATTGTGTGAGAATAAAGTTGATATCAACTGAGTTTAGGGACAGTCATAAGCAAAGTCTTCTTAGGAATTGAAATGGTGATGGGATTAGGAAAGTGGGCCCAAAGTTACAGACCCTGGTTTCAAATACTGTTAATTATTTATTAGTAGTTGACCTTAAGCAAGTCACTGTTTTGTACCTCTATTTGTTTGGTCATAAAATGAGGATTGTGTTTATATCTACCTTACTGGTTTATAGTTAAACAGAAGTATTTAAATAAGTTAATGTAAATAAAATTTTTAAAAGAGCTTGGGACACAGTAAGCAATACATAGGTATTAATTATTATTATTACTAGAAATATGCGAAACTCACATTTTTTATTTTATCTATAGTTATATTTATATACATGCAATTACGCTTTTAATTGCTAGTCTCTCGAGAATTTATAAGACTACTGTTCAGAGTTTCCCAGACATTTTTTTCCTGGCCTGTGTTAAGACATTGCAGTATTTTGTTAAACTCATTTTGAATCACTTTGCCTTATCCTGTTGTGCCGATCTGATATTGTTTATTAATTTGTGTCAAAATGTTTCCATCTCTCTGGAAAACCTACGTGTTAACCTTCGAAAGTTACTACAACTGACTCGATGTCCAATCCATTAAGTGTTTTTCAGCTGGTATTTTTATATCTACTTTACCGTCATCCTTAAAAATACGAGTTGGATAAGTATACTCTCCTGTTGTGGATGTGGAAACTGGGCCTTAAAGGTTAAATAACCTCCAGTCACACAGTTCATTACATGTCTGAGTCAGAATTAAACTCAGAATAACCTGTGCAGTCCCAAAGTTTATACACTGTTGCTTTGATCTTCCTAGGTTTTCTCTTAATGCTCTAATTTCCAACTGTTACTGAGAAGAAACCCAAGTTTGGCTGTTTACCACTCGAAAGCCAATACTCGAGGGACAAGCATTGGGTTGAGAGGAAAGGTTGCTTTGTTCAGGAAGCCGGCACCCTGGGAAGGTGGCGGACTGATGTCCAAAGACCAGCTCCAAAGTTCCAGACCCAGCAGAAGAGTTTTAAAGGGGAGGAGGGGAGGAGGCCTTCCAGGGAACAGAGAGAGAGAAGTCTGTGTTTCTTCAGTCACAGATAACGCTTTTTCGCACCAGACTCCCGAGCGCCAGCCGCCGTCGTAGCGACCTCGGAGACATTCTTTCCTTCTGCAAAACAAACTCGTAAATTCTCCTCGAGACCTTGGAGTTATCTCCTCCTGCTTGACAGAGAAACAGCACATCGGCAACGCAGAATTATACTGTGAGAACAAAAGGAGTTGAGCAAGAAGAGAGGTTAACGTGTGAACAAAGGCCTAATTAAGAGTTGAATTATTTCATTCCAGCTGCCAGAAACACTAGGAGTTCAGCTACACGACCACGCTGTTCTTAGTTCGCTCAACTTCCCACTCAGATGTTTCCCCCCTAGCTCTTGCATTTAATTGCAAGTATGAATCAATGTAAAAGTTTTAGCTAGGCCAGTACATAGTTTGGCTTACAATAGTATTTTATGTCATTTAGACATACTGTTGTCTTGTTACTTACCTGTAACATAATGTACATCATGGAGCTATAGTTCCTGACTAGTAATTTAGAGAGCAGGAATTATTCATAGAGAACTGGCAAGGACTTTTAAGAAAATCATTTTGATTAAGAGATGTCGGAGCAAGAGAAGACTGTTCTACTGAGATGTATGAGAGCTTATTTTCAAATTACTTTTTATTGTATAATCTGCGGATCATATCTGCTTTAAAGGCAACATAGCATAATGATTCATAGCAAAACTCTGAGACCAGCCTGCCTCGTTAATCCTGGGGATGTCAGTGATTGTGTGATTGTTGAGCAGGAGGATCCAGCTACTAATACAAGTGAGAATTCCATCGCATGGAGGACAACAAGGATCACAATACCATCAGCCACCGGAAGTAGGAGCCCACAGACCTGGCTCACTGTCTCCTCTATGCTTTTAGAGTAACCAAGGAAGACTTAACACACAAAGCACTGGTTGAAACAACATTTTACTCCTAGAAGGAAGAAGAGACACAGAAAACCAGCATTTGTAGTGTGTGCCAATCTCCCAGTACACACGTCCCTCTTATGTGGCAGGTGAAGATTTCTTTTTCTTCCATCTGGGAGGTGGGGGGGCAGATACACTGTGGGGCTGGCCAGATGCCATATAACAGAGGTCCCCAACCCCTGGTCCGCAGACTGGTACCAGCCCGTGGCCTGTTAGAAACTGAGCCACACAGCAGGAGGTGAGCAAAGCTTTATCTGTATTTACAGCCGCTCCCCAGTGCTGGCACACCGCCTCAGCTCCACCTCAGAGCAGCAGGCATTAGATTTCCATAGGAGCACCTGTCCCTGGTGCCAAAAATTTTGGGGACCGCTGCCATATCACATACTTGCTTAAGTAATACAAGAAAGTTCACAGTGTGTCCAGGACAGGGGAAGGTTTCTCCTAATAAAGGAAGAAGAACCCGTACCAAGCAGCAGCTCGGCACCTGGTTTCCATGGTGGGGAAAGTTTCAGGCCCAGGGTGCTGGTTGGGCAACCCCAGAGAGGGGCAACACCCCCAACAGTGATTACAGAAAAATTACTTGAACTCCATACAGCAAATTGGGGGGCACGATAATTTTGTCCTCATAAGGTATTGGGACGATTAGATAAGTTAATATATGAAAAATACCTAGAACAGGGCATTGAAGATAGAAACACTCTATTAAGTATTAGTCATTTTTGTCTAGCTCTGGTAGTTTTAAATCATGACTATATTGTTTGACACCCTTCATTGAGTGGTGTGGTCCGGGTCCATTCCCCTTATATCTAAGTGGGCTTATGACCGCTTCAATCAAGAATATAGCTGAAGTGACACGATGTGACATCCTAAATGAGGTCATGAGTGACCATGCAACCTTTGCTCTCTTTATAGGAACATTCACCCTTGGAGCCCTGTGCAATGTCTGTCTAGGCTGAGAATGCCATTCTGGGTAGTCTCACGGAGACACCATGTAAAGATGCCTTGAAACTACAAAAAGACAGAGATGCTCAATAAGTCCCACAGTTCAAGTCTTCCCAGCTGAGGCCCCAGACATCACAAGTCAAGATTACTCACCCTCCCCCTTCCTTGTCTAAATTCTGACTCGAAGGATTTGCAAGCATAATCCAGTTATTGTTCTATATCACCAGATTTTAGACTTGTTAAGCAGCAATAGATAATCAGAATATTACCCTATTTACTTTTGTAGCATATATTAGGATTATCATCTCAGGTTTTGCCATGTAATTGGGAATATTGTTTTGTCTTTACTCTCTCATTATTTTTATTAACATTGCTCTTCCAGGGGTTCCCCAGTAAATCAAGCCATTAAATTCATCTCAAATCAAATCAGCAACCTGAGTTCTTGTTTTTTTTTTACTCTGATTACTCGACCACTTAATTTTTTAAAAATTGCATACTATTACAATTTGATAGTTGCTAATCTTTCCACAAGTCTTTCAGTTCTCCTTACATGTCTTCCTACACGAGACCAGTCAGCTTTTCCTTCTTATGTCTTTTTCTCTTTCTTGCTATTCTTCTTGACCAAACTCATCGGCCACTTCCCATCATTCTGCACCTTCTGACTCATTAGATGGCCTTGGCTTCTATTTCACATGGTCATCAGGTCAGGACTCTGTTCCTTTCTCTGCCATCACCAGCAAAGTGGTTATTATCTGTTAGTAACCAATCTTTTATTTCCCATCCTTCACCTTTTTTCTTTTCCTCGCCTTTATTCTAATTTAGTGGAAAAATGGTAAAATAGTCTTCCTCCCATCTAAGGTGAATCTTAATGCCTGAACTTTGGATCATATCATCTCTGTTGCCCTGGGGGGCACTTTGTCTACTAATGATCTAGAGGATAGAGTCATATGTAAATATCTCCCATTCAGGCAAAATGAGTCATTCTATGCTGATGTGGATGAGTTAATCTTTTAACTTGTCTTTTGTATTCCTGTGCATTTTTTTTTTAATTTTCTAGTGCTTGCATGTTATATGTAATCAAAAATATAATGAGGTAATTTGATAATTGTTCTGATACAATTATTCAAGAGTTTTAATGTGATACTAATATTTTACATTTTATTTTATTAGTCATCTTTGGTTTTATTCAAGTCTACTATTTTTAACTATTTTTCATATATTCATTTTAGATATTAGATAATACAATTGAGCTTACTTTTCAAGTAACAGGAGTAAATTTGAGAAACCATTAATGTAAACTGATGAAGGATGATTTTTATTTAACATTCACTTACATAGGGATAGTTAGTAGACTGTTCTACTGGCTCATCAAATTTTCTGTTAACTTCCAAAGTTGTGTGCTTCATGATTTTCAAATTACAAAAATTGTGTGTAATGTATGTACTCAAATAGTCTTCTTAAGACTCCAGTTCCAAAATAAGATCAATATATCAAAGTAGAAAAAATAATGGTATCGTGTCCTCTGCTGCCTGCCGATGTGATTTATTTTAAACTAAATTGGTTAAATATGTAACTCAAGTGTTACAGTTAAGAAATGACTATTTTAATGCTCATATATAATACATATCAAATTTAATGATGATTTTTCAAAATCTTGAATAGAAAGGTAATTAATAATGGTTCGTTAGGGAAAAAACATACTGTCAACTGTATTAATAATACATGTACATATTTAGGTAAATTGGATATGGAGACAAAAGGGAAGTAACTTAATGAAAAAATGAAGATATATGTTTATTTTAATTTAGTCATGACATTTCATAAATATTTGTTGGATTTTACTAATCACTCTTTTAAGTTCTAGGCACTGAGGGTACAATGAAAAAATAAAACACAAAAATTTCATTCTTCATCACTTCAACCTTTTTGGACAGTAAAGTGGTTTCCTTCCTTCATAAGAATACAGACAGTATATTAACTATCTCGGAATAGCGTAATTTGTAAATTTAATAACCAAATCTTATTACACAGACTTCTAGTTTTAGCTCAGAGATGTAGAGAGCTAGAGTGTCATTGTCGCCCTTGCAACAAGAGAACAGAGTTGGGCAGACTGCGACTTAGACTTTTCTTGAACTTCCTGGAGAACTGGAGTGCAAAGAAAGAAACTAACTCAATATCTAGAGAGAGAGAAGCACTGGCAGGACCCAAGCTTTGGTTACTGGGGGCAGATGCCACCAAATGTCATATAACCCAGTAAAAAGATTAAGGTAGGCATTTTAAATTAATTGCTAAAGGCTGAGTAGGATTAATGTGAGTATAGAACCCTTGGCGGCCACAGACACAGGAGGGTCGTGTTCCTTTTGCAGGGTGTTTTCTCCAGGAATTCCAGATGTTCAGAGAAATCAGAAAAGTGAGCTCCATGCTTGTGGCTAGGGTTGCAGAACAGTAAGTAGCCAAGGCCAAAACTTCACCCAGACCCATCTCTGTATCTCCCTTATAGAATAAGAGTTGATTTTTTTCTGCACAGGGTTCTGGGGCGGGAGTGGGTAGAAAGACAACAAATTGTAGCCCAGGGACAGTGGTGGAAGCCCATTGCAACAGGGGGCGTGGCGAGGGGGGGAATTGGTGGCTACCACCCACCCCCATTCAGATGTGTCCCTCCTATCTCAGCCGAGGACCCAAACCCTTAATCTGCAGGAATTGGCTTCAAAGCTGCAAACTAAGGACACATACAAAACCATTGCAATTAAAAGAGTGAAACCATTTTTTTGTTTGTTTTCGTTTTTTCTTTTTTTGGTTTGTTTTTTTAAAAAAAAATTAAAAGCTTATATGTGGAAGAAGAGCTATGGGCTTTGTGTCTGGAGAAGGGACAGTCACACTTACGAAGGGCACATGCCTGAGATCGAGGTGCAGGTTGTCTGTTTAAGACAAGGCTTATTAAAGCATCGGAGAACACTCTTACCCAAAACTCCACCAAACCAGCAAAAACCTAGTAAAACTAACAATGGAAGACATCTAGGTGAACTACAAAAAACTAGATATCTCTGGTGAGAAGTGCAAAGGGAAAACTCAAAACTAACTGGAGAGACAAACAAAAGATATCGCTAGAGGAATTTGTAGCATTTGATACACTGAGGTTAACCAGAGCAACCACAGACTTCAAATGCATCTCTGTGCAAAAGCCATGATTGTCTATACGGATAATCACAAATAGTCTAAAAAGTCCTAGAACTTTAAATATGTGAAATTCTTTTTATGTCAATAATACTTCAATAAAGCTTTTAAAAAATATAAGCTAAGAAAGCATGGTAACTAGTTAAATGGAGTTTTTGACTTCTTAAATATTAAAAAATATTAAAATATACCACCTAAAACAATTTTATTTTTTATAAAGAATATTAATACAGATTTTTTCCCCAAACAAGGAATAGATCCCAGAATTCTTTGTAATTAAATCATTAAGAGTGTATGATTAGTTCCTAGGAGTATACTTATCTTCTTATTTTCTGTAGAGTGGGCCTCGAATCTACATAAAGGCAGTATCGCCCCATGGATGCAAGCATTTAAAATAAAGAGTTCTTAACTATGTTTTAATTCTTTTTTACACAATTCTATTTTAATATAATTTTTTTGAAGAATGATCTTTTTTATTGACTTTCTCAGCATGTCACTGATTTTAGGAATTTTATATTCATTTGTCAACAGAATTTTCTTTGAATTTGTCTTATGAGTACATGATGCATCCACCTGTTATAATTATTTCAATATGATTTAGTACCTTTTCTATTAACTACTGGAAGTTGCTTTGTGTATAGTGCTCTAACCTTTAGTAAAATCTTCTACCGGGATTCACTTATGGCTAAGAAATCAGCTTTGCTTTTGAATATCCAAATTTATCAAATAGATATCAATAGCATTGCTTTAGAACGTGTGTCCCATATAGATATTGTCCATTTTCCTCACCAATAGTATTAGTTTGTAAAGGTCTCCATTTCTTAAGAGAAATTGTTAATAAATAATGTTTACATGTTTGTAAAACTATTTCAATAATACTGTTCTGTTTCACTCAATAGTTACTCTCATGCTCTCTGAACTTTCTAGTGGAACATAGAAACATAGTTTTAAAAAAAATAGCTGGATATATGGGCAAATATCAGCACATTGTAATTAAAAGTGAATTGAAAGATGTATCCCCTCCTAATTGTACTGAAATATTCAAAAATTCAAGTGTTTTCCACAAGCTGTCTAAACTTAATTCCATAGAATTATTGGCCATCTATTGTCTGTTGCATAAACCACTTCCTTTCGGGTCATTGAAATTATTAAAATACTCCTTTCTGGAGTGGCTGGGCTCACTTTCTCTTTTTGAACATAACCTGCTTAGTCAGAGGAGTGAACATAATTCTTAAGGTGCGTATAATAATTTTATACGCTCTGAGCAAGCTAATTTGAAATAAACTCTTGGGCTTAGGGGAACAAATCGTTCATCGTGTCTATTAAATTTTTACCTGATGGTGAGCCATAGATATGGCCTGTTCATATTTGCATTTCTCCTCAGCAACTAAAACATTGTCTTTCTCAATAAACAAACCCTGAATAAAAATTTACGGTATCAGTCTTTCCTTACATAATAAGAACTCAAATAGTTTTGTGTTTAAAGTACATTTTGTCTATTAGTATCACTTAAGACTAGTGACACAAAATAGCTGTTTCTCTCATCAGAGAAAATGTCAGCCCCCAAATTGCAAAACCATGTCTTTAGCCCACAGTAATGATATAGTAAATCTGAAAGAAATGCAACACATTTATTCTTCTAGATCTTCCCACTTTTAAATTGCAGGTAAGCCAGATCACTAAAGATTTAAAATCTAGATGTTTTATTCTCTTGTTAAATTGGTTCTACAGAGATATGACAATAATTGTTACGCCTGCACTGAAGAACTATAACAAACATGTTGCTATATTTGTGTATTTAGTGACCAATTAAGTAAATCAATACATATTCATTGGATAACTTCTGTGGGATAGACAATAATGCTATTCACCTCATTACACGAACCATATCCGGGAACTCCTGAGGGAAGATTTTTCTAAGTAGTTTTCAGAGACTGAAAAATATTCCTATTAGAATATATGCTGAGCTTTATGGCTGAATATAATCCGATAAATACGGCTGATTTTGTTTCATTCTTTTTGATGATGTAATTTGTGACTTACCACTGGCTAATGTAAAGAATGTGACAGGACGTATCTCTATAATGATCTTACCCCTTGGCTGTCTGGCTGGCTTACTATATTTATTTATTTGTTTGTTTGTTTACTTATTTATTTTTACTCTTGTTTTTCTTACCTCCTAAGTATCTTCCTTCACTCAAAGCCTGAAGCAGCTCTGATTTGTCTGGTAATAGTGCTATTCCTCCCCTTCAAAAGGATGATGGTAAAACTATGAGATGATGTCAGTATGGAAGTATCAAGCTTGTGACAAGGAGCAAGGGTTTCTATCAGGAGTCTAAAGTAAACAAATAATGGAAGGGATTGGCAAACCCTGTGATGTAGACTTTCACGGTCGTGCATAGACATATGAGCTGCCTTCAGCTAAAGAGTCCAGGGCGTGCTGTTCCTGCATTCTGCTAGTGTGGGTGAAGCTAGATTTACCAAATTTTTACTATTTTTATGTCCATATTTTAGTACAAGCTGGTGTGGCTTGGGGAGAGGAGTCCTCTCGGCAAGTATGCACCTAAAATCTAAAATGTCATGATCCCATTTCCTACACCATCAAATATAAAGTCCCCAGAAAAAGTCTCAGTACTCTAGACTATACAACTAGATGTTTTCACCTTTATTTTTTGTTACCTTCTAAATATACCATGCTCATTTATTCTACTAATCAGTCCCTTATTTATTCATTCATTTATTCAATTAACATCTGTTAATATTTATTAATTTTATAAGGTCATGGTTATAAAGAACCTGCCGTTATGCATATAAATGTAACGCAGGCAGCAGTGTTTCTCTTCTTTATTATGATTTAGAGTAAAAAAGGTTAACTTCCTGAGAAAACCAGTATGCCTAACTCCCAGAGGACTGACTGATAGTAATCCCAGAATCCCAATTAATTTTATTTTTATGCTAATGAGCTATGATAAAAGAAGAAAAGCTCAGGAAATGCCAATGTACTTAATTTATAAAGATTTTATAATATTGCCATTTAGAATGCATTTTAGTCCAAACAACCTTGAAGAATTGAAGGTAAAGTTCATTCAAATGTTACTCTGGGGAG
The DNA here is from genome assembly GCF_000151845.1 of Pteropus vampyrus. Classification (NCBI taxonomy): domain Eukaryota; kingdom Metazoa; phylum Chordata; class Mammalia; order Chiroptera; family Pteropodidae; genus Pteropus; species Pteropus vampyrus. The sequence goes on along the minus strand of NW_011888787.1, from coordinate 12,365,131 downwards.
TCATTAATAACCAAGTATATTACCTATGTCTTATTGAATGGCACTGATAACCAGAATCCACACTTCCAGGAAGTTAGGCCACACGTTTGTATTTTGTGAAGAGGTGTGAATCTTCATGTTAAGATGTTCAGAGGGAGCCCCCCCAATTTTTTTTAAAGTATAATGAAATGAGGCTAAGAATCAGAAACTGATCATCTAGTCTTAGCTCTTCAACTAACTGGTTGATAGGGTTCTCTATCATTGACTAAGATGGATTAAATATCAAACTCTTTTGAATTTAACTAAGAATTTTTGACAATTATATATTTTTAATTATTAAATATTGTGACATAGGTTTAAATCTGATCTATGAACTTTAATTTGTACAGAACCTAGCTACAGAAAGAATAGTAAATGTAATATGATGTTAACACCAAATTAAATAAACTATTTAAAAACGAGCTTCTGCTATATCCACATCTGGTTTTTAACAGTCAAAGAAAACATGTCTCACATATTTATAATCATTATTTCTTTTTCAGACCACTAAGTTATCGAGAGATATAACATGATTCTGAGAAATATAGATTGAATTAGAGTTCTAACCTTGTAAGAATAAAAGAGTTATCTCTTGTGGCTCTCTTTAAGAATAATAATTTTTCCCAGGAATTATTATTCAGAATATATACAGTGTTTTTGGTCAAGATAAAATATCATTATTAAATTGACATTTTCTTCTATGCTATGTGCTATTCTAGATATATTATCTACATTCTGATTGACCATAAAGAACTCAATTGTGTTATCTTAAAATGCACGTGTTTGTATGTGTGTGATATTGAAAATTGATAAGAGAAATACACAGATAATACATTCATGGAACATAATGGAAGGATGGGGAAAAAAAATCAACTCAGATTTTCAGAAGGAAAAAGTCCCAATTATGCCTATAATTGTGTAAAAACAGTAATAAAAAAAAACAGAACCATAAGAGTAAAGCTTCTCATAATTCTTTGCTGAATTATATTTCATTTGCAATTGATTGGTAAATATTTCAAATTCATAATTTATAAATCAAATTCACTCATTAAATATTTATTATTCAGATATTGGTTTAAGTCGTTGAACGTAAAACTGTCAAATCTGTCTTGGTTATGTAATCATTTCAATGAAGTAGTTTCATGCATCCATAGCTCCTTTGTCCATTATAACATAAAAGCAAAACATTAAAAAAGTAAAATAGAAAACGAACGAACACACAAGAGGCAAACATCTCCATAATAAAAGAAGGGTGTTATTCTTCCAACCTCCTCCTAATACAAAAGTGGATTTTGCACCCTCCGCCTAAGAGATGAGATACTAAGATGCTTGTCTCATATTTTTCCTTTCTTCCCTCCAAGTTTGCATATAGTTTTCCAACCAGTAGAACTGGAAAGGTCTTTTTGAGTGCTGCAAGCTTGTTTTCATTTATGATCTCAGCATACGTTTTATGATTGCCTCTCTAAGTCCCACTGGAGAGGGCGAGATAAACCAGCAGCATCTATCCTTGACTTTAATGGAAAGATTTTAAAGTAGAAATACAGAAACCTGGATGTAGAGGAGACTCGGATTATCCAAGACAATCCCCAGTTGTGTTTTCAAATTCCTCCTACAATATTTATGAAAACTTGTTATTGAACCCCTCCTTGTACTCTATTGCAATACTTTAATTATCAGTATTACTTTAATTATGCCAAAATCTGCCTTTTTTTT
>NW_011888787.1:12357806-12362165 GCF_000151845.1 Pteropus vampyrus | reverse complement strand
TTTTTTTCCACATTGCAAATCAGACCTCTTTAATCTAGTACAATTTTGTAGAAAATAGAACTAAGCCTCAGAGAATTTAAGTGTTTATCTAGGTCAATTTAATGGTTATTCATCTAATCCCAGTTGGAATTAACAAAGAATATTGCAAAATATGTGCAAAATCTTGTCTTATGTATATTTTTTTGATAGAGAAGGCTTACACACGCCCACACACATACGATCAAAGTCCTCAAAATATTGAAAGAACCACTGATCCATATTATTCCAAACATTTTATAATCAATAGATAAATTGGGCATTTTTGTCATTTGCTTGTTTTACTGTTTCTCAAATGACTTCAGGTTGACATGCGAGGCCTCTGGGTAGAAGCAAAGTAAGGTCAGATCTTGCAATTTTTAATTTAACTTTTTGCTATTTTCATGTCTGTGAATTTTGGATTTATATAATATTCTCTGAACTGCTTATTTCAAATAACTATTTTTTTTAAATATGTGAACTGTGTATACATGTACTTATTTTCAATCCATGATGAGATAAGTGGTTTCAATCATTTTAATTAGCCGAAAAGTACACTTAAGGGTTAAATGTTACAAGAAAATATCTAATCATGTCTCTGCGTGCCCCTGAAAAGAAGTATGCCTTTCTTTGCTTGCATGAGTTCTCAAATTATTCCTGACTCACACTGATGCTGAAGCATTTGTCTGGCATCTCCTGTGACTGATATTGCAATGGGTTATCTATGGCCTGAAGGGCTCAATCTTGCAAGCAATCATTCATGTCATATAATTGCAAAGCACTTTGGTCTGGGTAGAAACATTTATTATGCAATAATGCTTCATCAAAGGTAGATTATAATTATAAATTAAAGAATCAAGGCAATTTTCCAGATACTTTGACACTTCGAACTGAGTTATCTGAACACCTAAAATTTGGATTACTTAAATATTTACCTCAGCTTCTCACTTGTTAACCTTAAAAATAAATTTTAAAAAAGTGAGTAAAATCATCTATTTGAGATCAAACAATAGTTATTATGGAAGCACTTATTTAGGCAGAAACCTAAATTGTGTTCTGATTATGAGGTGAAAGCAAGGGATATTTATGAGAAAGGGAAGGAGAATAATTATATGAATAGAAGGAAGGAATTTCTATTGGTGCTAATAAGCCACGGAAGGAATTTTTATAGGTACAAATAACCTAAGTCATCCTTTAATTATACATGGTGATGATAATTCTAAAGAATGTCTTTAATTTTCAGTCCTGATAGTCAAGATGTCTGCTTTCCCATTAGCTTTACAAATAGCTGTTTGGAACACAAATAGCTGGAACACAATGTTGGTTTGGCCCAGTCCAAAGGTGATTTTGTTCAGTTTAAACATTCTTAAAGTTCAAGGAGTAACACGCAATGCAGTTCCTCTGGAATGGCTGCCCAACTCCATTGTAAAATGGCTCTACTTATCCCAACTTTTCACACACTTTGCATGAGTATATCGAGCAATATGGTGCTTAAGATAAATTATGTGAGAAGTGTGAAATTTCTTAGAACTCATCCAAGTCAACGCTTCTTAACCATACGGTGGGGAGGGACCATGAATTTCTTTGAATATATGAAGAAAGGGTGAACCTTATTACTTAAATTAGGTAGCCATCAAAAAGTGTTTATTTCATGCCACCTAACTGGTTACTTAGGTAAAAACTTAATCTGTCGGTCCTCAAATTCCTCATCAATGAAATGAGTGAATTGGGTTCAGTAAAACTTTGGTGTCTCATATTTCTAATAATCTATTTTTATAAATAATACATTAATTGATTAAATATCAGAAAATATCTAAAGATGTTATATCAATGAAGTAAATTTATGAAAATTATATAAGAACTAGACAATCAATACAGTCCCAAGTTATTATTTTCAAATCATCATATTGAACATTGAGAAAGATTTTAAAAGTTAATCCTTTTGTTCAATGAACTTTTAATCTCATAAACAAAATATTGCGCAAAATTATTAAAGATAGTATGAAAGTAGTCATCATCTAAATAGTGAGCTAAAATTTCATTGGAGCTATGATTTTGGATAAAGACAGTTTTTCACGGGCTGAAAAGAAAGAAGAAAGTTTCATGGAGTCTTATGTGATGTGAAGAACAGGAATAGAAAGAACATTATATCAAAATTTAACTATTTGAATGGGAGTGTTGTTAGAGGTGGTCTTATTGACTCCACCTAGATCGTGAATCAGTTTTGCTATACCTCTCAGCCCCAGGAACTGCTGCTTAGTAGAGGAAATTTTGAAAATTAAGTTTGGATCTTAGTGCCTCATTGAAACTGAGTCAATGCAATTCTACCTTCAAATGTTCTGAGCTGCATGTAGGGCTCACACATTTTTTAGTGTCCCAGACAGGTCCTGGTCATTGAAAGAGCCAACTTTCATTGCTCCAGCTTCTCTAAAGTTGTCATATCAGAAGTAAGGATTGCATTCTTTGGTTTGCTTACTTTTAGAATAAGTAGAAGAGGAGTCGTTTATTGTTGGTGCAATTTCTTTGTTTTATTTATCGATTCAAAGTTATAGATTCAAATATTGAATCATAAAATGTATTGTATTCTTATGGTTAGACTTTAAGGTGAAAATGTTGACATTCAATTGAGCATGTGCCCCTGGGAAGCAGTGATGGTGGAGAAACTCTGCCTCCACTTTGTGTTCCAATAAATGACATCGCAAAGACTCGCCCTTCCCTATTTGTTTTAAATAAGACTCACGAATGATGCCCTGGTTTACCTATGACAAGGCTAGACATAGACCCTTCAAATTCCCATTTTTTGTCCCATAAATGATTGGCTAATTGTTTGTCCTTACTGACTAATCTGAACAAAATACCCTCTAACTGTGACTTGACAAAACTTTAATCAGGCTTCTCTACTTCTCCCAGGTGCCTGAACTTTGGCTCACTCTTGATTTTAAGCAAGGTGTTGGGAGCCTCAGCGAGTGTGGGTACTCCTATTTTCTGCTCAACTATTCTGTCACCCCATCTACTTATGCCATTCCCCAATATCTTGTTCTTTCTATCTTTATTGAATCTGCCTTTTCTGCCTTTGAGATGCTTACAGATCTTGCCAGGGGAAGAAACATCCTTTCTATTGCAATAGTCTACCTTCCCCTATTGTAATCATCTTTTGGAATAAAACTTCTTCTTACTTAAGTCTAGATTTATTTTTTACTCAACAAATACAATGCCATTTGTTCATTTTGCTAGATTTTCAAACCAAATGAAATTGGTGTTTAATAACTAAAAATATGGAGCATGGCTTTTACATTTCAAAGAGATAATCGCGAAGGTATTTTTTAGGAAATCGTACCTCCGGAATCCCTCACGAACCAGGTGACTTGATCCTAACTTAGACTCGGGGCAGGGTTGAGTTCACCAGGACAGCCTCAGTGTTTCCCTCAGCTTCATTCAGCTTTAAACAGGCTTCTTCCTAACTCTAGACCTTGACCTCCTTCTTCTCAGAGCATTTTCTTCAGAAAACTCGTGGTTGTAAATTCTTCCTTTCTCCCTTTGATGTACATGTAAATTTATTTTAAATGCCGCTTGTCAGTATTAAAACCAAAGAATGTTTTCCACAAGAACCTAGGAGCCATCCCTTGAACCGCAAACATCAAGGAACGGAGTTCCTCTATCTCCTGTGTCTGTGGGAGGATAGGAACCTAACTTCCATAGGTGCCAATTAGCAAAACACAGATGTTTTAATCACAGAAAACGTTTAAAATTTTGGAAATAACTCAGTGTGCTCCACGGTACCATTGATCATCCACTGCCCCGACCCTCTCAGTGTATGCCTATTCTTTTCTCCTAGCTCACCCAGGCAGTTAGAAACCCTCCAACCTTTTATTTCAACGGAGTTGAATTCAGAGTGCATTCTGGCTTCTCTATTGCAATAGCCTTGAGTAATTTTTTCTTTGCCTGCTTAACTTTACCCAGTACAGTTTTTGCTTTGACAAGAGTTTCTTAAATATTTTTAAATAAAAAGAGGAATTGAAGCAGATACCACACAGAATTAGCCCCTCTTCTTTTGTCTCTCACAGATAAGTCACCCAAATATAAAACTATATCTCCTTATTTCCAATTATATTCTGAGCTAACTATCACTGTATTAATTATATTCAGCCTTTTGCATAGATTTTATTATATTTTGTATAGTTAGTAATATTTATTATATTTTTAAGGACTATAAGGATTATGGAAAACTGGAATATTTTAAAAACTGATTATATTATTCTTTAAAGCATAAAACATTAAAAAGGAAAAAAAAATTCTGTTTAGAATGTGCTTCGATCTCTTATTTACTTAGCTACATGTTAATTG
>NW_011888787.1:12338827-12356711 GCF_000151845.1 Pteropus vampyrus | reverse complement strand
GCGCTTCATAAACCATCTTCAATACCAAGTAAGGCCACTTTCCAATTATCTTCAACCAACATAAAACCATGAAAGAGTTACAACAGAAAGCAGATCTAGATTATCTATTTCAGTGATACAACAGCTATTTGGTCCTGAATTTATATTCTTACCATTTATTTTATAAGTGTTCTCAGATTCAGTGCATTCAAATAAATTTATATTCTCCCTGATGAAGCAGGTGACCCCATATGACTTTATCTGTATTTCTGAGAAGGCTTTTTCAATCTTTACTAGCTTTTATATTACCTTCAGGGAGTCTTTTTATTGATATGTGCGTGTGTAGTATTACAAATGGGATTGCTCTTTCCTAATCCTTTGAAAGTTGTAGTCAGTGAATATACATAATAACAAAATTGCAGGCCTGGCTGCATCTTCCGGAAACACACATCTTTCAAATAAATGACGCTCTCGTACAGATTTCCTCCACCGTCTGAAAGTAGAGCGTTCCTGTGAAACCTTTTGTAAGCCTAAATGGCATAAAGCAAAGAAGCAATTACTATTAATTTTCTGGAAAATCTTTGAGCATTCCCACCCCCCACAAATAACCTACCAAATGATGCCAAATAAAACACATAAAACCTAAAATAACACTAACATAGAGTAAAAGCAGGAATGATATAAATACACGCAATGCTTGTGCACTTTGCATTTTATCTGTTACCGGATAGCAACTAAAAGAGATCACTAGAACCAATAGTAATGTCGGGAGCTTTGAAGATTCTTTCTAAGTGTAAATAGTACGAATAGCACATAGGCGAATTTAACACACACTCAGAGTCTTTATTTCGTTTACCACGATTGAAATACTTAATGATGTCCAGTTTTACACTAAGTGTAACACTCTTAGGAGTTTCTGATACTTTAAGACACATCTTGCCAACAGATCCCCCAAATAAACTGGGATAAAGCCCAGATGCTGACAGACAGGGTTCAAAGCTGTGGCGGCTTGATGCAGAGACGCCGAGTTAGTTCCTTGGGGAGGCGTTGGTCCCGCCACCCCTGCTGCTCGGGGAGCACCTGCCGCTACCATGGCTCCCTGCAAAACCAACGCTGAATGATAATTTTCCTTCTTGACTTTTTTCTAAAAGCAAAAATCCTCTTTGGATTTCTTTCAGTTAGCGAAAAAAGGTACTAATGTAGATCTCTCATAAAAGGGAAGTAGCATAAGGCGAACTTTCGAAAAATGGGGCATTCCTGTATATGGTCGTTGTGGGTTATTGTCTACCTGAATAGCCATCATTTCTGCATTGCGATGTTTACTCAGAATGTATGTTTGTTGAAGAGTAACTTTCTGAAATTAGTTTATTTGTCTCTTTAAGAAGTAGTCGAATTCTCTAGAGAAATAGAAACGTTCAGAGCTATGTCTGTTGGGAAATAGTGTGGTGTGGTCGAAAGACTGTCCCTGGGTTATATGATTCTGGGTACAAACTTCTACTCTGAAAATAGCTCTGTGACTTTCAGCAAGTTACTTAATCTCTCTGAACTTCAGTTTGTTTATCTTTAAAATGGCTCTTGTTTTATTTTATCTGCATAGGAACATTTCAGAGTTTCTATGAGAAATAAGTGAGATGACCTTTTAAGAACTAACTACAGGGTGTGCTCTCAACAATACAGCTTTCCTTTTCTCCACATTTCTTTAAAGGAATCTGTGGACTCTGATGCTAAAGAAACCTGATTAGCAAACCACGTTAGATTGGAGTGTTCTCAATGGCTGGCTCTGAGGATGCAGTTAACAGGAAACTCGATTTAAGGGCCTAAATTATCTGTGATTCAGAATTCCCTGTTGTCTTATTTAACTTAAAGTAACACCAGGTAGCTGCTCTAACAAATCAGCAATGAACTCTCAGTAGCTAAAGAAACTGGAAATGTATTTCTCACCCGGGTAAAGTCAATGGGATAATGGGGAGCTTTGCTCTGTGCAGCTGTTCATGATTCAGGCTAATGGAGGATCTGCCATATTCAATCTGTGGCTTCTAAGCTCGCCCTTGGATCGATATCTAGACAACAGATGGGAAAGATAAAGTGAGTGAATGACAGATTTGAAGGTTTATTAAGCCTAGAAGTGATAGTTATAACTTCTGTCTATATATCACTGGCTCCGCCCAGAAACAAAGGCAGATGGAAAATGTAGCCAGTCTGGGAACCCTCAGCGAAGCAATAACTCTACTCATGGCGGGAGAGAGTACATCACTGATAGAGAGCTAGCTACTGCTTGTCCTCTTGAAAAGCATTGAGAATTGCCAAGGAAAGCCTGGTGCACCCTATTAGAAAGGAGTGACTGACTGAGCAGTGTTATTGAAGAAAACTCATTCTCATCTAAGAGAATGGTGCGGAGCATAACCTTGGCCAAGGAGAAGTAATTATTGTTGAAAAGAAAAGGTAAGTTTGAGTCTAGCTGGTACAAACTGATTAAACTTTTACCTACACCATTCAAACCTGAAACAAACAAACAAACAAACAAACAAAACATGTCCAAATTCTTTAAAAAGAGAGTTATAATTACAATAGTAAATGAATGAAGCAAATACATGGATCTATAATAAATACAACACCATGAAATATCTACACAACTCCAGGAGCACCAAAGAAACCTACTTTGTAAAATAAAGTTATCAGTTGAACAGATAACTTGGCTAATCAAATTTTATTTATAAGTGTGCATTTTTGTTGTTTTGTAATGAGACTAAAATGTATTTGTATTGTCTAAAACAAGTGATTATTTGTAGATATGCTTACAGTGAACTTATATTTAGAATTATTGTTGCTTAAATTTGTTCTATCAGCAAATAACAATTTCTTGACCTCAATAAGAATGAGAACCCAAATGTTAGTGATTATTTTTAATCTATATATAATGATTATCTATCATCGTAGCCCTGTTTTCTGTTCTGAGCTTAAACCAGTCCTTATCCAACTCCTTATTGGATCTCTCCATTATACATTTTACTGGTATTCCAAACTTGACTACAATAACTAAAACAGCCAAACTTCAAACCGTGTGCTGTGCTGGACTCCACACTCTTTTTAACCCCTTGTTTCCAGTCAATCCACACATCTTTTGTAATATCTCAGGAAATTGTCTCTCCCTCTGCACTCACAGTGTTTATTGTCTCATGTAAACTATCCTCACCTCCAAAACCAACTAATGTGCATCTTTTCTGCTTTCCACTCTTGCTCTCTCCTTATCAGTGTTTGTTGTTGTTGAAATCATGTCATAGATGTATGATCCAATTGGATAAATTATTTATATGATCATGTCATATTCTGCTTTTTATTAAAACCATTCATTTTTTATAAATGATCTCCAGTGTTTATAGGACAAAGTTTAATCTTCTTAGCAAGCCAAAGATTTATATTCTAGCCTCTGTTTATCTCTCAAAACTCATCTTTAGGTTTTTAGCAGTATGAACAATTATGATAGCTATATTCTACAAAATCGAATTTCGATGAGTCTCTAAGTATTTGGAACAGTAAGTTTGAAAATGTTACACTATATTTTATGACAGAAATATTGTATAGTATAATTATTTATATCAGGAAAAATTAGATAGTATCTATTTAGGAATGTATATCACACAAGCATTAAAATAGTGAAATGAAAGAACAGAAGCTGGTTAAGATTATGTATGTAATTTGATTTAATTTTGAACAGATGAAATGAAAAAAAAAACAGTAAACAAATTTGTTGTACAAAATGATGTGAAGGGGATCAGAACATTCTACTCCAAAATATGCTTCTTTGGCATATTGGTTATTTTCAGCTGAAGGCACTTGAAAAATAGCAGATGCATCTAGGCGCTATATGACTACCCCTTTACTCCCTAAAAGAGTGTCATAAAATTTTTCATGAGAAAGGTGCATTCTCTTTAGTAGAAAGAGGAGAAACATTCTCATCACCAGCGACTGGGAGCCAATGCCAAAATGGATCTGTACACACCTACTAAAACACCCCTTATCTTCCATTAGTTTCCCCCATATATTTCCTAGTCACTGTCTCACAATTTACTGCCCCTACTTTAAGTCCCTGTGTTTTGTCACACTCTCATAATTTATCATTCTTTGTTTAAAAAGGTATATAAGTTTTAGGGCCCAACAGCTTCTTCAGATCTTCCTTTTTCTTTGGAAGACTCTAGTGTGCATATAAAAATATTAAATAATATTTGTATGGCTTTCTCGTGTTAATATTTCTTATGTCAGTTTAATTTTTAGGCTCAGCCACAGAACCTAGGAGGGTAGAAGGCAGATTTTTCTCTCTTATAGGGCATATCAATGAACAGCATTGAAAAAGGCATACTCTGAAACTGAGGAATAAATGACTGTGTGGCTATGATGATTTACATGATGTCTTTTTCTATAAGAAGAACAAATATAATAGGCTCTTGCATCTGTAGGGAAGAGGGGCCTTACTCTCTTATGGATCTTCTCCCTGAGGTGCAAGCAGGCGAAGCCAGGTACACATTTACTTTTAACTGAGCTTCTTCACTTTACTAGTCATATGCATATAAGTTTGTGACCCCGAACCTCTGTGTGTGTATCTTTAATTTAAAAAATGGATGTTGATGTAAAAAGAAAATGTTGTTGGCAAGATTGAAGTGCAAATCCAGTGGGTTGATATTTATAAAAATTTTTAAATATTATGAAGCACAATACAAGTTAGCATCATCCCTATGACCAAGTTGATATTCTTATCATGCAATTATTTAGCTGTCTCTTTATATAGAGAACTACAAGGCATTATATGTGTTTGGCATTATGGAGCAATTAGAATAATATTCCTGCCACTCTTTCTTCATTGTGGATTCCTAGCCATTTGACTGCCATAGTAGAGAAAATAGTGTAAAAAGTAATTTATTTGAATGTACTACCATTGTTAACTTTCCAAAACGTTTCCAGATTTTCTCTTGCCACATGTTTTAATAAAGAGTGAAACAAATATATGGCTAATAGATTATACGTGTAATTTTAATAGAAGAATAAAAGTAGAAAACCTTGGCATTTATAACAATGGATAGATTGTTATGGCTTGACTTGGAAATTATGGGATCTATTTACAATTCAGACAGTATTTCCAAGGACAGTAGAAATCTGTAGGGAATTTTAGGAAAATCTGCAATAAATTATGCTTAGACTAGAGAGATTTAATTAGAGATTTTTATCTAAAATCTATTGGAGTTTTGCCAGTTAGTCATTAGATTTGATCTCTGCTTGGAAACCATCCTAAAATGAAATGCTATGATTCCCCATAAGACTGACATTCTAAACCTAGAATGTTAAAGTGAACAGCAAAGATTTCAAGCACATTTTTCTTATTTTAAAAACTTTGTAAATCGAATGGTTAACAAACTGTCATCAAGAACACTATTCTTTAGTCTTGCCCCTTTTAAACATATTTCATTCCCAAGTTATCATCCTACTCCTAGCAAAAATGTCACTACGCATTGCTAAAACAGGTCTCATCCCTGTTTTGTTTGGAACTCTTTATATGATCCTCATCACAGGGTGAACTCAAGACAGTGCTATTGCGTCCAAGGCACTTCTATTTAAAAAACAGGACTCTTTTTCTGGGTGTTTTTGCAAGAATTTTATGTCCTCACCCTTGAACTATTACATTAGAATACCTCAGGATGGCCCAAGAATCTTTAGTTTCAACAAATTTCTTCTGACTTTTCTACATTCCAATAGAGATTTAACCATTTATTCCTGAGTTCCCACTGCCCTTGATGTATGTAATAGCAATTATTGTTTATAGAGCTTTAGTCATTTATGCAATGTCAACTGTATTGCAATTATTTGTTTATATAACAATTGTTTGTTTATGGCTTTACTAATAGACTATGATGTATATGAGGGAAGAGGAAATTGTATTAATCTATGAATATTTGAAACATAGTAAACCCAGGGTATGATACAAAATTTACTTGTCGAAAGACAGAATTAACTTAAATAAATATAAATGTGTAAAAAATGACTGGGAAAAAATGATTTGTTTGAGGACCACGGTATATAAAGTATGGCAGAAGTGGTTATAAGAATGATATAAAATGATCCAAGCAAAAAAAAATTACATTGTGTTAGGAAATCTGTGACGAGAGAATAGTGGGAAATATGCTTGGAATAATAGGCAGTGTTAAGTGAGATTGGGAAGAGCTTTGAATGCAATCCTGGAGAATTTTAACTTTAACCCATGCAGTAAGAAAATTTATTCAGGGGGAAAATGATAGGTTGAAAATAATATTATAGGGAAAAAATCTAACATGGCAAAAATACATCAAGTGTGATAGCGTGGGATAAATTGGACACTGAAAAAAGTTAAAAGCCACCATAAAACACTCAGGAGTAAAGAAATGGCAAAATACTGATGTTATCAACTCAGCTGTTGTTCATTACATACATGTTTAATGGCATTGGGTGTGCCTTATCAAAACAAGTGAATAAGTAATCACATGACAACAAAATAAGTGATAGACCAGGAGAAAAGATAAGAGTTAAGAGACAGGAGTACTTCTTTGATAACGTTTTGGAAATAGAGATGATATACTGATTTGAAATGCTGGCTGTGGAACAGATTCAGGTGAATATCAGATCCCATTGTTGTTCCACTGTAACTGACTCAATTGGAAACAGTCTAGAGTGTGCTTAAAGAGGTAAGAGGCCAAGAGAATAATGGTACAGAGTCATTTATCAAGTTATAAAAATTACGAGTTTCTGTAAGCAACTATCATTTTATCCTTTTAACCTATTTTGGCAAGTAGAATACTTAACAGAGCGGAAATGTATCTTAAATATCACTTAGTCTGCCATACATACAAATTGGATTGGCCTCCTGCTCATCAGATTTCCCCAGAGGCCATGCTGTGAAAATTTTCTGTGCAAGTGGGCTTAACTGATTGATTTAGGGCTAGAGATCTCTGACTCAAGAGGAACAGGGACAATTTCTTGCAAACCTAAATCTTTAATGATGGAACACAAAGATTCAGTGGTCTACAGCACTGAAAAAGTTCATGATGATACTTGAGAGATAAGTCTATGAAAACTGACTGACAAAGCCAGTGTGTGTTACTTGCAGCCAAAGGAATGATAACATAATCATTTATAATAAAATTTATATATTGTAATTCCTTTTAGCAAGGGAATTGATGCTTCAATAATTAGAAAGGAAACAGAAAATATGTAAAGTTTATTAAGAAATAGCATTTATTAAAGGTTTATTTTACAATGAATAGCAGATTGCCTACTATGTGTTAAAAGTATCTGACTCTAAGCCTCTGTGTTTTTCTTTGACTTAGAAAGATTCTGAAAATTAATTTATAAATTCATCTATCAAAGTTCACTTATTAGTTTGAGAATGACAAATATCACTCATTGAAAACACTTTATCTTTAGGTTGTTCTGTATGATAGTTACCTTTAAAATAATGTAGTGCTTAAAAATATGAGTATTTGAGAAATGTATATGTATATGTATATTTTTAGTCTATCTATTTGAGTATAAATATATACAATGATCTTGCATAATGGTGAGAAAAGTAGAAATACAAATCTACTTTCGAAACTCTTAGCATGGCACTGATCGCATCAGTAGAAACTTCTCCATGCTGTCTGGCACACTGTTGACACGCAGCTTGCTGATTGGCACAGATCTATTTGAAGAGAAGGTCCTTCAGATGAATGTACTGAGCCAAATTTCCGGTCTGTAGAATACAAAGTATTAGTGAAAGATTTGCCTCTGTAAGAGACTGGATTATCTAGGAGTCGGAATTCTGAGCACTTAAATGACTAATAAATGAAATTCTGAGAAATAGAAGGGTGTTAACTAACAAGATAAAAATTAAAGAAAATAAAAATCCAAAATCAGAATGACAGATGAAGAAAAGTCAGTTACTTGGAGTCAGAGACATGATGAAAAATTTTCTCTTTGAGATAATAACATTTGGTCCTGTCCAAAACATCCATTGAGACTTTTGGTTCATGCCAAAAGGCCTTTGATATCTGGTACTCTCCAAAATATTCATGGAGACACTTGGAAGGTAAATATTTTTATTACACAGAAGAAGAATAAACCTTAAAACTTACTTCACCCTGTGCGCAAAAATAATTTTGAAATAGATGGTAGACCTAAATGAAAATCTGAAACTCCCTGTCACCTAAAAGAAAATGTAAGAGAAAATTACTGCCATACTGAGTAAGCAAAGCTTTCTCCAACCAAGACTAAACAACAAAAAATTTAAATGTTGAATTACATATCAATTATTAAAAACTTCTGATATTTAAAGACACCAGTAAATATGAATAAGCAATCTTTAGATTGGGAGAAAATATTTTTTGTGTTTACATTTGACAATTTATATCTGAAATATGTAAAGACATTTTAAAACTCAGTAATAAGATAAATCATCCATTAAAAAATAGCACAATATTTGAACAGGCACTTGATAAAAGAAGATGGCTAATAAGCACATGAAAAGATCCTCAATGGCATAAGTTTGCTGGGAAATAAAATTAAAACCACAATGCAATACTGTTACACATCCACAATACCAAGTATTGGTGAGGATGGGAGCAAACGAAGTGCTCACACATTGTTGATGGGAATGTGAAATGACACAATCATTTGGGAAAACAATTTGGCAGTTCCTTACAAGGTTAAAAATATACTTACTATATGACCACAGAAACATTTACAAATGCATTACTATAATTACCTAAGAGAAATAAAAACATAAGTCACACAAAGCATCTGCATAAATGTTTATAGCAGTGTTATTCATAAAAACCTCAAACTGGAAACAATTAGGATGTGCATCACTAAACGAATGTATAAACGGGTTGTGACATATTTATATAACAATATAATACTACCTAGCAATAAAAAGGAGCAAACTCTTTATACACAAAAAACATTGATGAATCTCTGAAATAGTGTACCAAGAGTCCTGTGACTGCTAAAATATGTCTAAAAAATCTTTTTGACACCCCTGTTAAAAAGTGAAAACTAATTCCAGCCAACAGCTAGCATTAACTACCAGTTCGGTGAGTGAGAGAAGATTCTACCGTATATGCATTTATAGAAGAAAAATTTCTGTCAATGACACTGCTGTGCTAGATGTTCTGTGTTCTTCGCGAAGTCATACCTTCTCCTTCGTGCCACCATATATTTTTCTGCGTTGTGTTTTAGTCGCCAGTGTTAGGATGACCAACCTTCCTGGTTTGCCTGAGACCAAAGAGTTTTCCTAGATGTGGAATTTTCATTAAAGTTCTGGACAGATTGGGATATTTGGTCATCCTAATTCATATAAACTGGTCATTGTCATATTAAGTTGGTGTTAGGAAGTTATTTTAATGAATTAATTAATTTAACTAATAAGAAAGGACTCTAGACTTTAGAATATATATATGCTTAGACTTTTTCTTGTCTAAATTTCCTGATGTATATATCAAACCAGTCACAAAATTCTATTATATAGTTCGATTTTTTTGTTTTAATCCTATGCACTTCTATTAAATGCTTCTGAAATACTCTGATGTGATAGAAAGGAAGAGGAAGCATGTTAAATACTTAAAATAGGTGAGTGAATTTATTAGAGAATATTTACCTGGTCACATCTGTATACAATTCTCCAACGAATCTGTTATAGTGAGATCTGACTTCCCTAGGGTCAGAGTTTAACCCAAAATCAACTGTTCTTTCTCCATTCGAGTGCTCATAAAATTTATTCTTGAAAGAGTGGGGGAGGATTTTATATTTTTATTTTCTGCACTGCCTTTTGTGGGTCATTGCCTTGCCTGCCAGTCACCACTTAAAAGGAAAAAAATAAAAGCATTACTACTCAGCGCCAGCAGGGGGCACTGTTAATCAGTTGGAACAGAGAACACAAATGCAACAGGTCTCTCTCCTTCTTAGCTCTCCACTCACAACCTATGTGCTTGGTGACTACAAACAAGCAATACTGTTCTTAGGAAAAAGCGGCATCTAAAGAGGAGGACTATGAAGATTCTCTGGATGGGCAAGATTCCTAAATTCAATGTGGAAGACATAAATGTGGCCTAAATTTTCCCTGCCCCTTTTCCACCCCGCCTTTTCCTACATATTATAAACACCGTCCTAGAGGACTATGAATTCACAGAAAACATAAGAAAACACTAAGGAGCATATAAAAGGAAGACAACAAACAAGAACTCTATAACAGACAAATACCGTGGAGCAGTAAAAATAATTATACTGTGTCTACAGAATTTCTCCAATCAATACATGGAGCTGCTCAACTTTCCTTTTTTAAAACATTTCTTTTAGTAATTCTTTCCTTTCTGAGTCTGATGTTAGATTTTAGGGGGAAAGTATTGCCTATTACCATGAAGAATAATGTTAGATGCCGGCTTCCAACATCCACTTTATCAGTTTGAAGAAATTCCTTTCTATTCCTAGTTAAATGAAAGTTTTTGTCTGGAATGGATGTTAACTTCTGTCAGATGGTTTTTGTCTTCTATTGGGATAATCATATGGATTTCCTTTTAGTCTGTAAATCCGGTGGATTACATTAATTATCTTTTGAAAGTTGAAACATCTTCAAATTACTCAGATATACTGCATTTGCTTTTGAAGTAGTATCTTTTTTACATATGTCTCTAACTGCTAATATTTCATTAAAGAGTTTTGGTCTATGCTCATGAAGGCATTGGTCTGCAGTGTTCTTTTTGTTTGAATATATCCAATTTTGGTAATAAGGCAATGTTGGCCTTATAAGTATGAGTTGGGAAGTGTTTCATCCTCTGTTATTCATTTGTGTGGTTTTTTTGTTTTTTTTTTTTTTTTGGTAACTCTTTTTATAGATTGATAGATATTGAACAGATTCACTAAGAATTTTTCGGCATTTCATCTATGAAAAATTTCCACGTGAGCCCATTCTGTCACTGAGTCTATTCTTCTCTAAGCTGATTGTTAAGCTTTTATTCTATGCTTCCTGTGTAAAGTGCTCCATGATCGATTGCACATTATTTGCCATCCTATAAAAAAAGTATTGTTTTCAGTTTTTCAGTATCTAAGACCTGTATTGACAAATATAATCATTAGGTTGAATGAATTTCCTAAATATTGTCTAATATTTTCTGTACGATGTTGTTTCACATGCTTCAGAATGATAACAAAGGAGACATCAACAATTACTATATCTACTACAAAAATTTGTTTCACTTATTTATATATCATTGACTTTAATGTTTTGCCACTGTGGATTAGAATTATTGCAATACCTTAGAATGTCCAAACTTTATTCATTATAACCAGATGCAGTGACTATCAATTGTATAGCAAAAAACTCCTCCTACATTTTTATTCTCCTTCCCAAGAGTAAATGCTGATGCATTTATTGTAGTTTTCCATTTTTTTGGTAAAGTAATTTCTATTCTGGGCCATGTACCATCTTAACATGTAAAACAATTTTTATACTGAGAAAATAGGATTTCCATAAAATAGCGCTAAACAAACAAATACAGAGAACGTTTAAAATATATTGAAACTGTCGTAAATCTTCACTTTTAGAAAGGTAGAAATCTATTCCAATTTTCATGTTAATGTTTTAAGCAAATAACAGTGATTATTGACATTGAGAATTGTAATCAAGAATCTGTCAGTGTGACTAAAAGCAAGAACAAACTTGGCAAAGTACAAAATGTACTTTGCACCTTTAATAATTCAAATATTCATTTCCATACACTTGGACTATTTTCAGATTCTAATACCTGAAAGATTGTGTACAGTGCCTTATATTTCATCAGAATAGCAGGTATGCTTAGCAAAAATCATAGAGATATAGCAAAGCCTATTCTTGTTCAACAAAGACAATTTACTTTTATAAGATTTACTTGAGATTTATTGTTCAGTAAGCCAACTATATTTACAGTGTGCAAAAAATATATATATATTTGTGAACTGACAAATTAACAGCATGTATTTCTCTTAATCATAATATACCCAGGTATAAGTAATAGTTATCTTGCCATGTCCTATTTTGTGTACAGGATGCACTTAGATCTTTGGCACTATCAGAATCTTCATAAACAGGCTAGTACACTTGTAAAACAAATTATGTGAAGACATGAACAATATGTACAGTCACATGTGCTTAAAAACAGGCAAAGACAAGCCAACAAAATAATTATTTCATATTTATCTATACAAAGCATGAAATAATATGCAGAGTTTTGATTAAAGACCACTAGAATTGTGGCAAGTGTATATTACACATTAATCATATGGAGAATGTACACAGTTTTCCATTTAAAGTGCCTAAAACTACCGACCAACTGAGCTTTCCTCTCCATTAATGTTACATGGCTTATGAAGTGGTCTTCTCTATGCATAATTAAACAATATAACACATTTTTCAACAACATAACATGATTGAATCACTGTAGTTCTTGAAACAAGTATATTCGTTTTTTATTGACATAGTGTATAAAGTATACAGATTGTTGTATAACACACTTTAGAGAGTTCATCACTGGAAGTGGTCTGTCTACAATAATATAGATAGTGACAGAATGACAAAGTGCAAATTCGATTCAGGATGTTTTTACTCTTAAGTCTGTTTTTACCAGTGTAGCTTAATTTTGAGAAGAAAATCAGTCATAAAAATTCTCTGTGAAGCATTTGCCAAAATGGAAACAGTATGAAGTTCACCACATGATATAAACTCACTTTAGGAATACGTGATCCTATATACAAATGAGTTGGTTAATAGTTAATTGTGGAAGAAATAAAATTTAGACACATTTAAATTCTTTCTCTTAAATAACTTGCACAAACACTCCCAACATGTCTCCAAAGCTCTCTAGTGTATGGTAAAGAAACTTTAAGAATTATGTGATGCTTTAAGAAAATGAGTCCTCTAGGTCATTCACCCTATGAATTTGTTTTCAAATAATAGACTTTATAAACTGGATG
Source organism: Pteropus vampyrus (assembly GCF_000151845.1). Lineage (NCBI taxonomy): Eukaryota > Metazoa > Chordata > Mammalia > Chiroptera > Pteropodidae > Pteropus > Pteropus vampyrus. The sequence continues at coordinate 12,343,730 of NW_011888787.1, read as the reverse complement.
GGAATTTGAGTTATCTAATTTTTTTCAAATATGATTTAGGATAGACAAAAAATTCTTACTGAAGCTTTAGAAAGGCTTATTTTAAAAATAACACATCCTCTCTAAATTTGAATTGAATTCAGAAATGAAATCATGGATTTATGAATGAACATTTCCATGGGAATATACGTTACTATAGAATCATATAATTAATCCTCTGTGATGGACTTGAGTACATCTGATCCAGCCCTTTGTGTTTGTGCAAATATGTAGGTTCTGTGATGGCATTGCTCTCCCTTATGTGTCCCTCATGTGTTTCCTTTTCTGATTCTTCCTTCTCTGTCTTTGCCACACTATTCTAAGTTTCCTCCCCAAACCCTTTATCACTCTTAATTTGTATCTGGCGTCCTTATCCAGTCTCATAATTTTCACTACTATTTATATGTGCTTATTCCAAAACTATATTCCATCCTAGAATGTATCCCGGAATTGCAAACTCATATCACTTCTGAAATATATTTACCCTGATGCCTCACAAATACCTCAAACTTTGTGTGTCTGAAATTATTTTATTCCCTTCTAACCAAACCTGCTCTTCCTCTCTCTTTTTTTTTTATTTTTCTAAGCCTGCAATCCAGCTTCCAGGTCAACTCATCCCCCGTCCATCTAACTGCTTTAATACCTCAAATGACTCTACTTTTCTCTCACTTTTTCAAGTTTTAACCGTTTTCTCTTATTTTTGGCCATTTATTCACATTATTTAGCTTGCTTTATAAATTTTGAATGGTTTCAGAAGCTGTGGATCAACGAAGGCAGCTGCAAAGTGATATGCTCCTTTTGAAAGTTTGGATTTTAATGCCGGCCCTTGGATAGAGCACCGGCACGTCGCCTCTTCCTGAGGAGGCTCCGTTTGAGGCTCTGTTAGCCCTTGTTCCTTCTCAGGTTTGCATCGGTCTTTTTCTGATGGCCCAGTCACCACTCCTTAGGTGAGTGTACAACCATTCTGAGATTTCAACTTAAGCCCAGTAAATTTAGTAAGGTTTGTCCAACTTGGCTGGGTCCGAATTTTAGTTTCTGTCTTCCCAGTCCAGAATGTTCTAAAAATGGATACTCAGAACTTTAGCCTCTCAGCATTATGCTCTGTTGAACTTACTGGAATCTTGTCTCCACCTACAAGGTTAGGAGCAAATGACATGAAGGAAAATTAGACACACATGTTCAGGCTCATTTCTCCAAAATTTCCTCTTCTCAGGAATAAATGAGCACATTTGCTCCCAAGAGAAAAGACGTTGGAACAGAAGCAAGCTTCCCCCCCTGTTTGCTTCAAATTCACCAACTGGGTATGTCACTCAACCTATCCTAGATAAGAGAGAGACCAATCATATTACATTAATTGAGTTTCCTCCGTAGGGAAGGAAGATCTGGAGATGAAAGGTTCTTTTCAACAGAGCTAATGACACAGAATGAGGGCTGTCATGATATTATACAGGCAAATTTCCATTTTCATGTAAACCACATCTTTTTATACAGCCGTCATGAACTCATCAACCCTTATACTAGCAAGAGTTTTCTAAATGACAAAATTAAACATTTATAAACAAAATTATTAACTTGGGGATATAACTTTATAAAAGGTATGTCTTGTTCCAAAGAAAGCTTATCAGTATAAACAGAGTGTGCTTTGACATAACTGGCGCATAATAGAAGACATGGATTTTATTCAACCCATGAGTCCAAAATACCAGTTGGGACTAGATGAACTTTCATTAGAAATCTGAAATGGAAAAAAAAAAATAAAGGCAAATGTACTTGCTTTGAAAAACTAAAGTCGAAGTCATTTTTTTAAAGTAATTTGATATTACAGTGAGGTCTTATTGGAAATTATATAAGAAACAATACTTGGGTGACAACTGAAAGTGAGTTACAGTTACAGTCTGTAAGAATGAGAAAATTTCACTGTCAAAAATATACATAAAACTAAAATTATTTTGTAGAAATAGGTAAAGTTCTCTGTATAACTGCTTAAAGTTGGCTACCCGATTCATTCAATCTATGTTTATTGAACATTTCCTTTATGACAGGCACTATGTGCCTGGGATTGAAAAATAAATAATCATTGCTTCTTATCTGTGAAAAATTCTGTTATGTTATGTAGTTATGAAATATATTGTAAATCCTTTAGGTAATTTTAAAATTTGTAATTGTGATAATGGTAAGAGTAAATTTAAAATATTAATAAATACTTATTTTATGATAGCAGAAATAGATTAGGATATAATGGTAAAAGGTTGAGATAGCATAAAGAATAAATGTTTAGGAATTCATCAGAAGACAAATCTACCTAGAGAGGTAACTACTGGACTTTTAATGTCGTTCTAATGGTTTATGCCAGATTTCATCAGTTTCTATTTCCAGTAGCAGATTAAATTTCAGAGCAAAGGTATGAACCTAACTAATAGGTATATTTCATAGAGATCAGATGTGGTCATAAAAGGACACCAAACAGATAATCAGCAAAAGATAATCATTGGGAAGCCATTTAAAAAGTATAAACATTTATTCATTTGCAGAGCTTGTACTACTATAATATAATAAATACTTAGTATGCTAGTTAAATCGTCTTCAATTTCTATTCTTCTACACATCTGTTTTAATTTGAGGGTGCTGTATGATATTCATATTTCACTCCATGGTGGAGAGAGTCATTTGAAGCTTAGACATTAATTCATAAAGACTCAAATATATTCTGAATTTTCATAATATCCTGAATTGGACAGAACAAAGCATTCAGAGAGATGCCATTAATAAGTAAAATCATAAAAAGTTATCTTCCAGAATAAATAGGAGTTAAGAAATCTCTGTAGAAATCAGTTGATAAAGATTTGTTGCAATATAGAGAGATGCTTAAAGCACATATTGATAAATCTCAAACTCAAAAAGTAAGTATAGTGTTGCTATAGTTATTAAAATGTCCTGTAATTCAAGAATTACTATAACTAATGAGAAACTCCAGAAGTTTCAATATGAACTATGGTGTTAGAGGATTGAACAGTTTCGTGTAGTTTTACTTTTGAAATTTCAGTTTTATTTAATCATTCAACACGTATTTACGAACATCCATTATGTGACAAGTTGCAATTTAGAACCAAACTAGATGCTACCTTTAAGAGAATGTCAGTAGAGTAGAAACTGAATACATGACACATTAAATGATGACTATTAAATAAACCAAACAATTATGTAAATACAGAATAACAAACCCTGATTTCATTGTAAACAAAAATACTAAGTATTATGAAAAGAAATGACAGAAGGTCTCATTTTTATTGAGGCCTCAGAAAATGCTTTTGAGGAGAAATGATGAGGCAAAGCTAAGCATTATTGAGTGGGAGTGTGTTTGGAGCATTCACTGAAACTAGGAAATAGAGTGTCAGTTCATGAAAATCTTGATCGGTTTGTAAGAAATTGAATGCTGTTCTTTTTTCCTAAATAAAATAAGAATCCACTTAGAGATTTTGAAAAGAAAAGTGTCATGTTCCAATTTATATTTTAGATTCGTTGTTACTACTGGGTGAAAAATGAGTTCGACGCAAGAGCGAAAGCAGGGAGACCGTTGCATCCGTGCCGTTCCACGCATTTAAGATGACCATGACCTGGAAGACTGCAGTGGCAGCAGTGTTGGAAAGAGGTAGATGGAAACAAGACATATTTTTTTGTGGAACCACTGGGATTTGTGATGGATTGGTTAGGGAAGAGAGGAGAATGTTGACAATGACTCGCAGGTCTCTGGCATGAGCAAGTGAGCGTGTGTTTTAGCTAAGTGCCGTTCCTGGGAACAAAGAAGGAAAAGCAGTCTAGAGCATGGAGACTTGTAGAGGATTAGTCACTACATTTTGACACTTAAGATACGTGGAAAACGATCAGTTCAGAAATATTCAGCAGGTGGTAGAGTGCACAGGCTTGACACTCAAACACGCCAGGTGTGCAGGTGTACGGAGAATTGTGATGGGCTGTAGGAGACTCAAGGCCGGAACATAGAGAAAGTCCCGTAAGTACAGGTTGAGTAAGAAAGAGCCAGTTAAAGTATTTTAAGAAGGGAAAATCTAAGAGTTAGGATGAAAACCAGGAAAGCATGATTTCATAGAGAGAGGCACTTTTTATCACTATTTTTCTAAAGTTCTCAGCAAATTTTGATAGTTTCTTCTTTCTGGAAAGGGCTTTTAAAAAGGTACGAGATGATGAAATTAAGACCACTAGTGAAGTGGTTAGTCTTTAGGAAAATGAGGCATTATCCGTCTTAGTCTTTTTGAGCTGCTTTAACAAAATACTGGGTAGTTTATAGAGAACTTTATTTCTCACAGTTCTGGAGGCTAGAGGTCAGGGAGCGAGCGCGGTCAGGTAAGTCTCTCTTCTGGACGCCAGAGTCTCCGTTGTAACCTCACCTGGTGGAAGGGGTTACGGATCGCTCGCTCTGGAGCTTCTTCGATAAGACACTAATCTTATTCATGAGCGTTCTACGGTCATGACTTAAACAACTCCCACCTACTAAAACTATCACCTTTGAAGGTCAGGATTTTAACATATAAATTCGGGGGCGGTATACAGTCACTCAGATCATGAAACCACCTCATTGATAATAGGTAAAATCAATGGATACTGAATGTATGCACAGTGTAGACTTAATAGTGGGAAAATAAATCCTGGAATGGCATCTGTTACTTTGCCTGCCAGGCATCCTTCCTGATTACTTTGGCAACAGCACTCCTTGTAGGAGGGACTGGTCCCCATTAGGAGATTAAATGGGACTGTATGCCCTCCATTTGACATGAGAAGCATGTGACTATATTTTGTATGGTAATCAAATTACCACACACCCTTGGCCATATTCATGATCCACATCTATAAATTTAGTGATTTTTTTTTT
>NW_011888787.1:12314841-12338777 GCF_000151845.1 Pteropus vampyrus | reverse complement strand
TCATTGTAAACAAAAATACTAAGTATTATGAAAAGAAATGACAGAAGGTCTCATTTTTATTGAGGCCTCAGAAAATGCTTTTGAGGAGAAATGATGAGGCAAAGCTAAGCATTATTGAGTGGGAGTGTGTTTGGAGCATTCACTGAAACTAGGAAATAGAGTGTCAGTTCATGAAAATCTTGATCGGTTTGTAAGAAATTGAATGCTGTTCTTTTTTCCTAAATCAAATAAGAATCCACTTAGAGATTTTGAAAAGAAAAGTGTCATGTTCCAATTTATATTTTAGATTCGTTGTTACTACTGGGTGAAAAATGAGTTCGACGCAAGAGCGAAAGCAGGGAGACCGTTGCATCTGTGCCGTTCCACGCATTTAAGATGACCATGACCTGGAAGACTGCAGTGGCAGCAGTGTTGGAAAGAGGTAGATGGAAACAAGACATATTTTTTTGTGGAACCACTGGGATTTGTGATGGATTGGTTAGGGAAGAGAGGAGAATGTTGACAATGACTCGCAGGTCTCTGGCATGAGCAAGTGAGCGTGTGTTTTAGCTAAGTGCCGTTCCTGGGAACAAAGAAGGAAAAGCAGTCTAGAGCATGGAGACTTGTAGAGGATTAGTCACTACATTTTGACACTTAAGATACGTGGAAAACGATCAGTTCAGAAATATTCAGCAGGTGGTAGAGTGCACAGGCTTGACACTCAAACACGCCAGGTGTGCAGGTGTACGGAGAATTGTGATGGGCTGTAGGAGACTCAAGGCCGGAACATAGAGAAAGTCCCGTAAGTACAGGTTGAGTAAGAAAGAGCCAGTTAAAGTATTTTAAGAAGGGAAAATCTAAGAGTTAGGATGAAAACCAGGAAAGCATGATTTCATAGAGAGAGGCACTTTTTATCACTATTTTTCTAAAGTTCTCAGCAAATTTTGATAGTTTCTTCTTTCTGGAAAGGGCTTTTAAAAAGGTACGAGATGATGAAATTAAGACCACTAGTGAAGTGGTTAGTCTTTAGGAAAATGAGGCATTATCCGTCTTAGTCTTTTTGAGCTGCTTTAACAAAATACTGGGTAGTTTATAGAGAACTTTATTTCTCACAGTTCTGGAGGCTAGAGGTCAGGGAGCGAGCGCGGTCAGGTAAGTCTCTCTTCTGGACGCCAGAGTCTCCGTTGTAACCTCACCTGGTGGAAGGGGTTACGGATCGCTCGCTCTGGAGCTTCTTCGATAAGACACTAATCTTATTCATGAGCGTTCTACGGTCATGACTTAAACAACTCCCACCTACTAAAACTATCACCTTTGAAGGTCAGGATTTTAACATATAAATTCGGGGGCGGTATACAGTCACTCAGATCATGAAACCACCTCATTGACAATAGGTAAAATCAATGGGTACTGAATGTATGCACAGTGTAGACTTAATAGTGGGAAAATAAATCCTGGAATGGCATCTGTTACTTTGCCTGCCAGGCATCCTTCCTGATTACTTTGGCAACAGCACTCCTTGTAGGAGGGACTGGTCCCCATTAGGAGATTAAATGGGACTGTATGCCCTCCATTTGACATGAGAAGCATGTGACTATATTTTGTATGGTAATCAAATTACCACACACCCTTGGCCATATTCATGATCCACATCTATAAATTTAGTGATTTTTTTTTTTCTGGTTTTCAAGAAAAATATTCAAGTTATCTATCAAGTTTGGCAACAATCCATGGCCCGTCAAACTTTCCGCTCCAATTTTCAGACACTTTTTCTTTCATTCTGCCTCCCTGCCTTCTGTTTCAATTTCTGTTCCCCCCAGCTACAGAAGCTCAGAGCCTGAACACACTGCCTTTCTCTGTGGGCTTCTCTGACCTTCCTCCCAAGGAAAGCAGCTTCGATGAATCTCACATATCACTCTAGTTAGTGAAGTCCCAGGGGGCCAGCACCCTCAAGCATTTAACAATAAATGAATATAGAGGAACATAAATTTATGCCCATCTATTGAAGTTTTGCCTATGTTAATTGCAGACTTTCAAAGCTGTTAATCAGAATCTGTAATTCAAGTTCTGTGACTGTTCATTAGAGGTCAAATATAGTCAAACTTTTATCTGACAGAAGCAACCGAAAATTACATTCTTTTCTACTCACTATTTACTTAATGCGAGACAAGCATGGTGAATTGAATCCAGTGTGGTCAATATGTAACAAATAATAAATATGCTCTTTACTATGACTCCATCATTTAAATTCCCATAACAATCTATGAGAAAAGGTTTTCCTGTTTCCTTTTTCAGATGAGCAAAGTGAGACATTGAGAGGTTAGATAACTTTTTCAAAGTTGTCTACCTATTAAGTCAATTGTGCTATTTTGAAATCACTTAATCAATTATTTATTAATCATTGATGTGGCTAATTGCACAATGTTCAAAAAAAAAAATTGGATTTAAAACTTAATGTATCCTAAGTGAATAACTTGATATTTTGGCATATGTTCCAATATTAGAATACCAGTTACAAGTACGTACTTATATGTTGAGGATAAAATCATGGCACAGTTGAATTAGTAAAATATGAGTTTTTAGCACATAAAACTGGTACGATTTGAAAAAAATAAAAAGCCTTTCTCTCTGCTTCACCAATTATTGATGGCCACCAGGAGAGTACTTATATTTGAATTACGGCATGTCAGCTTTACTTTCTAAGTTGTAGAAAAACTGCATGTTTTAATTAAGTTTAAAGAGCCCAGCAGGAACAATAATATTATATGAGATATGGCCAATAGCATGTTAAGAAACATAGCATTTAGCCACTGTGCCCATTTTTATAGCAGCTCAAAAAATAAAAAGTAAAAAAGTAAAAAGTACTATGTTGTAATCTATCTCTCACTGGTTATAGATTAATTTCATCTTTGCATATATCTTTAAATTATAATGAGCAATAGGCTAGATATATCCACAATAAATGTTTGGATTAAATTAATAATATATCAGTAATAATCATGATGACAATATTGATGATTATGATTTTATTTAAGGCAAAATATGAGGACAGTTAGAAAAAATTTTTCATAATTTTGTTTATTGTTTTAGCCCAATTTTTCAACTCAAATACATAATTCTGATTTCTGTTTATGTTATAATACATTGAAATTTTGATATGTATAGATATTATAATACCAGAGTCAAATCATTTGGGTCTCCCTGATTCCAGATGCAGAAAAAAAGTGTTTTTCTTTATGTAAACACTGTCGAACATTTCAAACTTTCTTAAGATTTAGAATAGAAAAAGGAGACCATTTAAAACAGTGAATCTTGAATTATTCAGTTATCATTTGGTGATTTTCTCGTTCATTTCTTTGGTTATTTGCTTATCGATTCAATCAGGACACAATTATGGTAACATGCTGAAACTAGATAACATTGCCTTTGCCTTGAATAAAGTCAAGTTGTCCTGGGGAAAAACAAACATTTCGACCTAAGAAGATAAGTAGTAATCTATATAAGTACGAGGCCAAAATATGATTCAAAGAAAGAAAAATCAGTTCTGACTTAAAAAATTCAAAGGCGATATTGCAGAGGCAATACCTGACCTGATTATTAAAAAGTGAATAGGAGTTGAACACATAGTTCAGTATTTAGCATGCAAAGAATTCCAAGAAGTCTCATAAATAGTTCAATTTAGTTCGATAAATACCTATTTAAATATTTAATTACATATTTATTGAATTTTTATTTCAGAGAATACAAAGAATAAAACAGTTCTTACCTTTAAAAAATTCAATCTAAAAGGTTAACCAAATAAGTAAAGATAATATGGAAAAATTATAACCCAGGACTATGCATTACATTAAAAAGTAATACTGGAGAAGAAATAATAAAATCTATATATGTCAGGAATAAGGGAAATATTGACAGATGAACGTAGATCTCCTTGTGGGTCAGGAAGGGTGTTCCCGGAGAGTAAATAGGAGTCTAAATTGTTCTATGTTACTAGAGCATAATATTTAAGGGTAAAGTGGTAAAAGACAAAGAAAGTATGATAAAAACATATAAGTCCTTGCTAAGAAGCTTTAAATCATTAGCAACCTTTTTAAGAGTCTCTAAGTTTGAATGTGCCCTCTCAAGGGACTGTGCAAGATAATTCTTTGGGATGCCTGAAGAAAAATATTGTTTTTTGATTATATTTATCTTATCTTCTATTTTTTGTGTATATTTTATAATTCCTGCAACATGGTAGTTCATGGATATAATTCATAAATAAGTAAACAAAAATATCTTGAAGGTAAGTGAAGAGGATAAGAATAGAAGGTTGCAAACTATGCAAAATGTGAAGGTAATAAAATCAGATATTTGCTTTGGAGTGATGCTTTAGAACACTTAAGGACAGGGAAAAGGAGACTAGTTATCATGCTAGAAGAATAATACAGGAGAGCTAGCCAGGGCCTGGAGGCATTTGGTTTAATAAAGACAAAGCATCGAATTCAAGAAATAATTAGGAAGGGAATGTAACACTCTTGTTTAAAAAAAAAAATATTTCTTTAAATTAGTTTCAAGTATACAGTACATTGATTAGATATCTATATAGTTCATAAAATGATCCCCCCAATTGCTCCCTCCCTCCCCTGGCCCTCCACCTAGCCATCATATTAATGCTAACTGCATTCCCTCTGCCATGCTTCCCATCCCCGTGATCAACTATCAACTACTAATTTGTACTTCTTTAACCCTTCACCCCATTCCTTGATTAATTGGATGACTAGCTTATTTGCTGATCACAGATAACTGTGGTATATGCCTCAAATCACTTACGTAATCCTCATAACAATGAGAACATGATCATTCTTCTTTTACTTAAGAGAGCAAAATGAAGCTTAGAGAAATTAAAAATTAATTAAAGGGCACATAGCTGGAAAGTGGCAGCACTTGACTTTAAAGCCAAGTTAGTAAGACTTCAGAGTCAAGCTGTTAAACACTTGCCTCTAAAGGAAAAACCAAGAGGGAAAAGAGAGGCAGGAAGCTGATTCAGAGGACCGGATTTGGAGAGAGCTGGAGATTTGCCCAAGGTTTCTTGGTTATCTTGACCAATGATGTTGAGTGATAATGAAGTATGTTGCCCAATCGATAAACATTCTCACTCACTGCATAGTGATTTTCACATGCATCAAATAATCCAGGTCATTTTTAAATCCTATTACATCACTTGTACATCACCGACAACTATGAATTTGGTAGCTACTTCTATCACAGATCAAAAAAATGGTGAAGAATGTCATTCAGATTTCAATAATATAATGAAAGTTGAAATTCTAAAAACTAATTCTATTTTCGGAAGCACAATCTTCATAAAAACAAATTATTAGAACATAATTTGACAGATGTACAATTATATCATACTTTTCAGTTTGGTGGAACTTCAATAATTAATTACAAATATAAATTAATAAAAATATATCACAGCCTACCGAAATGGTCCACCGTTATTTTCAAGCATAATGCTACGACTTTCCTCATTTCTGAACAAGAAGACCAAGCAGAATATTGGAGTTATTTTTATTTGCTTTTATACTAGAGTTTTTTCCTTTTGCTTCCAAGAGAAAATGTTTAAAGCTATTCTAAGATTTTAAAAAGATGACCTGAAAAACTTAGCAATCATTATCATTTTCTTCCTCAAGTAGGTATAATTTTCAAGTTGAGTAAAACTCTTAGGGACGCTAACAGTGGCAAGTGAGTTAGTGCTATTCAGAGACCTAATAATCACCTTCCTCCTGATTATCTTGCGCTTTCAGCCCTTTGATGTTTCTATCTTCCTTGAAGAGAATGGCTGCTGCCGGACAGAGATATGCAGATGTGGCTGGCTTGAAGGACTGAAATCACTCTCAAAGGAAGCTGAACAAAAGAGCTTCCTTTAAAAATGACTTGTGGTTTTTTATGAGATTTTTAAGAAACATCCATGTATTGATCAAGGCAAAGGTATAGATCTACAGAATATCTTAGTTTTGGTGTGCACTCCATAAAAGGAAAAAAAAAAACATTTATTTAATTTTAGAGACAACTAGCAGTTTGAGTAAACTCTAAGAAATAATGCAAACACACACACACACACACACACACACACACACACACACACACACCCCATCTGTGTGCGTGTACATCACTATTTATCATTCTAGACCCAAAGGCAGAAGGAATTGAATGAACTCTTTGTTTCACCCAGTGATGTATATCCCAGAAGACAAAGATTACAGAGGATAAGGAAGCCCTTTATCTTTCTTATTTCACAGATATTAAAGGTAAAATTCTATTAAGCACGGTGCAGGGATACTGTATCATAACAGCACTAATATTCATACTTCTACTTCTCTATTTGTGCTTACTTAATACTTCCAAGTTAAAAAGGTATATTTGTATCCCTTTTGACACCATTTCTTGTTATTACTTTGTGTCATTAAATATTAAATAACTTGAATTTGCACTAAACTCACCAATAGTGACATCTATTGGTGAGATGTAATTATAAAATAGCAAGCATTTTTTAGCCCAGATATCAAATAGTTCACTTTATACATAAATTAGAATAATTTTTAAAGTTTTGATGTTTATAGTATCATAATTAATGGCTGAAATATAAAGAATATTCAACATAAATGTCAAAATGGTCCAATTCAATTAGTTTTGCTATATTTCTAAGCTTTAGTTTTATCACAACAATAAAGTAGTGTTTCTTTTCTATCTTCTTATAGGTGGATTAATTGGATAACTAGCTCATTTGTCACTACGTATTAGGGGCCAGATGTTGTGCTACATGCCTCGAATACCTTGATTGTCATTCTTTTTATTTTATTTACGAGCAAAATGAGATTTGACAGATTTTTTTTCAAATTTTCCAATTTTTCCTTGGAGCAAATAATTTCTAAATGCAAGAAATTATTACTTTTATTTACTCAGTCTGGATAAATGAATTTGAAAATAACTCTTCCCCAGTGATGAAATGCCCCTAAAGAAGACAATTTTCTTTCATTTCTATTTCAATCTCAGAGTATAAATAAACTCTGTTACTATGGTTAGTTTAAAACATGAGCTGTTGTAAAACGCACTGCACGAAATCTGCATAAAATGCTATGAAGACGTGAACTATCTGTACACTCTTTTTTCGTTTTTTTTTCACACTATCATAGTCACTCATTCAGTATTTACCTCTTTGTCTCTTCTGACTAAAGATACAAGAAGTCACGCTTGACTGATTAGGAATTGGCACTTAGCCTCGTTTATAAACTTGAAATTTAGAATGATATATAGTAGATTTTAGGTGTACATATAAACAAATATGTGCAGTTATTTCAATTGCTTTAATGTACATCTTTCACCAGCATTTTAAAATTATTTACAAGGCCAAATAAAATGGCATCAGATTTCTGTGTTTGTTCTTAAACATCATGACTATACCTGTTAGTTCTCGTCTATTACTTGCAGTCTACTTAAACAATTTTTTAAAAATGAAATTTAGAAGATACTTTCTGGAGCTCATAAAAATAGTAGAGAATGGTGAAATAAACAATATCAGGCATAGGTTGTTTATGGGATTACGATCACAGTGTTGTACAAGCGTATATTCCAGGCATTACACTCATTTCTCCCTAGTGTATTTAAAGAACTGTCTTGCCCCTTCAAAACAGTTTTCAAAATTGGCCATTAAATCTGATAGCATTCCTAGATTTGACCTCTCTCTGACATGCATTTTTTTCAGAACATACACTGTCGCATATCCAGTGAGAAACTATGCAATATTCTGTTCGTATACAGGGTATTTGGTTGTTGATGCCTCACATACAAGAATATTGACCAAAATAGCTGAGTAGCACCACCCCAATCTAGAAATCTACTTTGACCAATATTTCTGGGGAATTTCTCAAGATTTTTGTAAAGATGCCAGAGTGAGTACTGGAAAGTACTAAATCAACACAGTAGGATGGGGCTTTTCAGTTCAACTTTATATACTTGTATATGAATAACTATAAAATTTACACAGCAGAATTCTGATTTAAATATTAAGTTTCTCCTCTCAGAATAGCTTCTAATCTGATCTGGCCCAGATGTCTCTTGTTCTGTTCTCCCATCCTTATTTTGCTTTGGTTTGAGCTAGCAAAACCTAGTAACTTTTTATAAAAATGTCTTAAGAATTTTTGAGAAATTACTACATATTCCTTATAAGTATATAAAGCTTATAGATATCTTTATAATCTTGTTGCTATAAGGGCTTTTACTCTCTCAGATAATTTTTAAATTTTTGACTACTTGCTTTCCTTATTATTGCAGGGTTCTTTGAATAAAAACCACAGAAGATAATCTTGTCAAATTTAAAGCTTAAGAGTTGCTCCCATAGTAGACAGAGAATGTGATGGGTATTGTATTGCTCTCATATACTGAATTGGTTTGGGGAAAATATTAGATACCAATTAGCACCACCCCTACCAAAAAAAAAATAATACAACCAACTAGACCATTTTCCTGGGATCATGTGCTACATTCCACTCCCCCCACCCTCTCATAAATGGAGATCTTGTTTTGACTATTTAACCAACTCTGTGTGGGATTGCTTCTGGTTAACCTGGAGTATGGAAGCTCTTGCGAGCTGCACAACCTTCTTTGGTGGCAATAGAAATAAGAGTGACAAACATCAATTTCACATCAAGCCTTACGAAGAAGAGAGTCAATTGTTTTAATATGAGGATTAAGACACATATTTAATACTTAAAAACTACTTTTAGATTCATTTTCTTATGAAGTAATTGTGAAGACTCTGTGCTGATTTGAATGGTACTGTGGGTGCCCATGTTGTAGGCTGAATACCAGGCTTTTCTTCCCTTCCTCCATAACCCTTTGTTTGTTCAGATACCTTCACATGTAAAGCTGTTTACAGTATGTTAACCTCTGTGAAGTGATTTCCACTAGCTTCCTTTCTTCATTTTACCAACCAGTCATACATATCTTTATTTATTGAATGTCTATATTGTATATTTTTAGCAACTTAACTAATGCCACAAGAATAAGAGTGACTAAGCCATGAAATCTGGCTACGATAGAGTCAGAATGTATTTAATGATGTAAATAAACATAGAAATAATTTTAAGTCACTGTGAATATCTCAGTGATATGGGCTTTTCTCTTATTTATTCTTATCTAGACAACTCATAGAAGCACTCTATGAGCTTTCAATAAATATATTAATAAAAAGATAATAAAAATACAGTGTTGTGAGTACTGAAATGGAAGTATGTAGTCAGTTTGGGAGCACTGAAGAGGAACCGATGAATCGCCTAAGGATTTCAGGACAGTTTTCACTTTTGAGCTGAGAGATGAAGTGAAGTATAAAACAATAATGGTAGATATAGGTAAATAATGAGTCACTGGGTTTAGGGCACGGGTGTGTCCTAAATTGCTAGATCATATAAACCTTAAGATACAAATTTTGACACTATGCCAGAAATATACTGTCTATCAGATAGTATGAGGAGAGTCTTAGCCAGGTGGTAAGTCGATTCATGACTAAACATTTCTCTAGATAACCAGTGGTTTCTGATATCCAATGACAATTAGATTTTTGATGTGGCATGCAGTGAGTGAGAGAAAATTGAGTGGAAATGCTCATAAAACTATATTTGTGTTTTTGTAATAGATTGAGAAGAAAATGAATTAAGAATGTTCTCTGTGATTTGACATTTTTAAAAGCTTAGGTTTTGAAAATATTTTTTATATACTTCTTCTTATCCAGATTTTAATATATATAAATCTGTAATAAATACATTTTAAGCTATGTTTTAGCCCTTTGTTGAATATGATTTCTAAATGTTAAGGGAAAATGATGATGGCCTTATAAATTAAGCCTCATAAATGTGATTTATGGTTTGAGATCACAATTTTTTATTAAAAATGGAGAAGGTTTCTTTTTTTTATCTAAGTCATACAGTCTAAATCTCAGGGTGAACATCTGTCTTAGTAACAAAATTGAGAATAAAATGTATCCTTTGGGTTTACAAAATCCCACATCACTGATTTTCAGATGTTTAATTTTACCAGCTCTAAGAAGCAAAAGGGGAGTGTATAAAAAATAAGACATCATTATTTGTAAGGCAAATGTCAAACAGAAGTAAAAATAAAAGTGGCAAAATAAACATTTGACCAATTCATTTTTAAAATAACAGGATGATATAGCTGCCCATGTCGTTCCGTACTAGCTAAAAGTAGCTATTTCTTAAATAAATAAATATCATCCACAAAAAGGTATAAAAAAACTGGGTGGGAATTGAATATGACTGAGGAATCACACTTCTCAAGGCACAAGGATTATTGAATGTAATTTTAACTCAACTCTCACTGTGTGAGAAAGGCAGCTATATAGCCAGCAAGAAGTTTGCTATTACAAATTATGTAACTGGCAGCCACACTGTAGCATTCTTAAAAAGTTTCTAAGAATTTTTGGAATTCTGTAGACTGATTTCTTGTAATGGCTATATCCCATGGGGTTACACAAAGTCTCTGAGTGAAGCTGTGGGGCTACAGTGAGGAGTGAGAATGGAGCTGCCAACAATGACATCTTGATTATAATCAATTGTGCAGGCAGGTACCAGGAAACATGGCAGGCTAAATGATACTCTTCATTTATCTTTTTTTTTTTTTTTTTGCGTTTAGTCACATCCTTTTCTTTTTTTCAGAAAACACTTAAAATAGCTTAAAAACATGTATCTATAATGCAGGATTTAAAAAAAAATAAATGAAAAATCAAGAGAAAATAAGAAGATTGAAAAGAATTACAAACTTGGAATCAAAGATGTTAATATGTTAGTTAAATGTCCACATTGTGTCCTAAATTTGGCTCTGAGTTTTTTTACCAAAGCAAAAGAGAATGTGTTTACTTATATGATTCATATTGTCATAAGATTTTTAAGGCCCTTTTTATCAGAAGCAGCAAGAACATTCTTAACACTAGCACTTATACACATACTTCTCATATGAGAAAGACTGCAATGCACATTGTGAAGATTCTTAAAATCCTTACAGTTTCAACAAACGGGAGAAAGATTATGCAAAAAGGCAAAGTGACATATTGGTAGGTTGTTTAATAGGTGGTCTGGTGTTAGTGTTTGAGAGAACACCATATAAACTAGTTGTAGCTTATAATACATATTTCAGAGAATATGTCCAGGTCATTACAAAATTCATTCATGTATGTATAGTCATTAAAATGGAAAATATGCTTTGTCAATATATTTTTGCACTAATTAAAAACTAGCAGCTCTGGAAAAATAAGCCGAGTTATGGTCCAAGCTCAATAACAAAAATATTAGTATCATGCTCTTAAATGAATACACATAAAAATATTCTTGAACTTATTTTAATAGATTAGTAATGTTAATTTTTCTATGCCTTGTACAAATCTGCATATCTCCCACCAAAAAGGCCAAATTTTTTAATCTAAACGTTTAGGTCATTACTCGTGTATCAATTCTTTTAATAAATGTTTTTGAGTGTCTGTTGTGTGCCAGGTACTGTTCTAAGAACATGGGCTATAGCCATGAACAAAACAAATAAATACATACCTCCTTGGATCTTACATTCCAGCGAGGGGAGGTAGTCAATAAATAATAAGTAAGTAACTAAGAGAAGATTTTCGATAAGTACTATGGAAACAAAAAATGTAGAGCAGAGTTAGCAGTGGGGTTGTAACTTTAATAACATGGTCAGAACAGGTCTCATTGAGAAGGTGATGGGGCAAAGACTGGAAGAAAGAAAGAGGGAATTCTTTTAAAGAACATAAAATAGGATGCGATAAAGCCTTAAGGTAAATGTGCCAGTATACTTAAGAAATAGCCTGTGGTCCAGTTTGTTTGGAGTAGTACATATACTACTTATATGTCTCAAACATTGCATTGACACACTTATATTTTTTAAAACTTTATCTGATATTAAAATTTAATTGAAATGCAGTATAATCATCCATCACTCAACAACGGAGTTATGTTCTTAGAAATGTGTTGTTAGGCAATTTTGTTACTGTGCAAACATCATCGAGTGCACTTACACAAACCTAGATGGTACAGTCTGCTACACACCTAGACTGTATGGTAACCTATTGCTCCTAGGCTGCAAACCTGTACGGCGTGTTACTGTACTGAATGCTATAGGCAATTGCAACACAATGGTAAGTATGTCTGTATCTAAACATATCTAAAGATAGAAAAGGGACAGTAAAAATATGGTATGAAAGAGAAAAAATGGTAATGGTACACCCATATAGGTTATTTACCATAAATGGATCTTGCAGGACTGGGAGTTGCTCTGGGTGAGTTAGCAAGTGAGTGGCAAGTGACTGCGAAGGCCCAGGACATGACCGTGCACTACTGTAGACTTTATACATCCTGCACACGTAGGCTGCACTAAATTTATAAAAACACTTTATTCTTCAGTAATAAATTAATCTTAGCTTACTGAAACTCTTTACTTCATAAACTTTACAATTTTTTGACTTAGAACACTTAGCTTAAAACAAAATCACATTGTACAGCTGGACAAAAGGATTTTCTTTATCTCCTTATTCTATAAACTCATTTCTATTAAAACAATTTTTTTTTTTTTTTACTTTCTAAACTTTTTTGTTAAAAAATAAGACACAAACACACACATTAGCCTAGGTCCACGTAGGATCAGGATCATCAATATGACCTACCACTTCTATAGTTGTCCCACTGGAAGGTCTTCAAGGGCCATAACATGTATGGAGTTGTCATCCTATGATGACATGCCTTCTTCTGGAATACCTCTTGAAGGACCTGCCTGAGGCTCTTCTTGAGGAGGTGTCATTCTTTTCAGAAATATGTCCATGGCGGTTTTCTTGGTTTATTTCTTTTTTCTTCATAGACTTGCTCATAAGGAGGTAATGCACCATGAACATTGTTCTCTATTAATGAGAACCTTTCGATGGTCTATGTTTTCAGACTTTTTAAGGGGCTTGTTGAAGTCTGCAAAGCTTCTGCAAAACCCTTCACTGTGAATTTTCTTGGCGGTTCTTGGTTTTTTTTTTTTCTTCTGAAGTTTTATTTTTCCTCTTGCCTATTCTTCAGCTATGTGTTCTTGATCCAGTTCCAAAACCTCCTCATTATTTAATTCCTCAGGAACCACTTCTAGGAAATCCTCAATGTCATCCGTATCCACACCCAGGTTAAAGTCTTTTGTCATCTCAACCACCGCCTTGT
Organism: Pteropus vampyrus; assembly: GCF_000151845.1. Taxonomy (NCBI): domain Eukaryota; kingdom Metazoa; phylum Chordata; class Mammalia; order Chiroptera; family Pteropodidae; genus Pteropus; species Pteropus vampyrus. Next base: position 12,325,551 of record NW_011888787.1, on the reverse strand, counting down.
TGATTTTTGCAATCTCCTCATTCTTGGCGCATCCTTTGAAGTCATCTGACATCACCCTAAGCACAAAATACGTTCTTGATGTAATTACATTGTAATCCTTCCAGAATTGTATCGGTGTCTTCTCAGTATCCTCCTCAGGTGCAGTGATAGCTGGGGCAAAAGTCCTCTTCAGGCAGTTGACCTTAAAAACTGCTATAACTCCTTGATCCATTGGTTGGATCAGAGGGGTGGTGTTTGGAAGAAGAAACACCACATTGATATCAGGATGACGATCATCAACAAAAAAGAGGATTTCTGGAGCATTCTCAACAATAAGCAAAATCTTGAAAGATATGTTATTCTCTGAACAGTACTTTTTCGTTTCATTGGCATAGCAGTTTAGGTGGGTTTCTTGAAAGAGAAGCTGGGTCACCCATGACTTCTTATTGCTCCTGTAGTACCCTGGCAATGAATGTTTATGGCCCTCCTGGTACCAGATCACAAAGGGTTTCAATTTATAGTCTGCAACATTGTCCTCAAGAAAGACTGTTATCCTTTTCTTAAAAGCCTTGAAACCTGGAATTCGCTTGGCCTCTTTGTGGATGAAAGTCCTTTTATGCATCTATTTCTAGAATAGGGACGTTTTATTCACTGAATATTTGCTCTGCAAGTAATTTTCTTCCACAATCACCTCTCTAGAGTTTCCCAAACTTCTTCAGCTGCCTTCACATCAGCACTTGCACATTATGGAATGCACAATGATTCTTGAATAATTAAACCACACAGAGCTAGCAGTAGATTTGACATTGTAGTTGGGTCCAGACTTTTCTTTCAACATTGTAAACAATATTTTGCTTTGGCCAAGATTGTCACGGTGTTAAGAGGGATACGCTTCTGATTCTGATCTTCGGCCTAAGACATTAGAAGTTTTTCATGCCTGATACAGGCCCTTCTTAAATCATTGTTAGTTTCATTGCCTTCAATGAAGCAGATCCTTCAACGGTTCCTGTCACTTTTCTCTTGTTCCTCAAGATTGTCGCTGTGGAGGAATGGCACATGCCTGACTGCTGAGCAAAAACGGTTGCTGATTTTTCACCTTCGTAGTCCTTAATCACGTTAAAGTTTATTAACAAGTCAATCACTTGATGTTGCCTCTTACATGACATGGTCTCTTACAATCAAGATATGTGGTAAACATGAGATAAACGAAACTGCTGTCAGCATAACACAGCATGCTGTTTTATCACAAACTTTTTTTTATAAGTTAGGAGGAGTACACTCGAAAATAATGATAAAAAATATAGCATAGTAAAAACATAAACCAGCAATATAATAATTTATTATTATTATCAAATATTATGTACAGCACATAATTTTATGTGCTATGCTTTATATGACTGTCAGAGCAGTAGCTTTGTTTACACCAGCATCACCACAAACACATAAGTAATGCGTTGCACTATTATGTTATGATAGCTCTGATAATAGGCAATAGGATTTTTCAGCTCCATTATAATCTTATGGGACCACTGTCGTGTATGTAGTTCATCATTGACTGAAATGTGTTATGCAGTGCATGGCTACATATAATCAACCCTAGGTCAGAGGGGTAATGGGGATGGGTTTAAAAGATCATTATCCAGAATATAGGAGTATCCTTTTATATTTAAATTTATACTTTATCTTTCTATTATTCAATATAGCTTAGAGTATGTAAGTATATACAAAAATAAAGATATACAATTTGTTATTAGCTTGACATAAATTTAATAACTCATACATCATGATTTTAATACTTCTTTAAGATGCTCTAACAAGTTTTTTTCTGAACTACTTAATAAATGCTTTGGAAAAGATATTTTAGAGAGGACCCTTAGTTATGTTTCAAAAAATATCTTACATGGCTTAGCTATAGAGTTAAAAAATGAGTGATACAAATTTATTTTAAAATTTCTGCAGGACAAATTGTATTAAAAACTTAAGAGAGAGAGTTATTTTATGAGATATATTTATATAATTAGTATTAAGGGGACTTAAATTTTTGAAGTGATATGTAAAAATGGCACAATATCAAATCTAAAGCATCATAATTTTAGTTTAAATCACTAAGATCATTAAATTAAATATTTGATTACCAGCATATTATTAACACATATCTCATGCCAGAAGGGATCGGCACAAGATATTTAAGGTGATGAAAAGGAAGGTCCTACAACCTGGATTACTCTATTCAGCAAAGCTATCATTTAGAATGGAAGGACAGATAAATAGCTTATCAGACAAGAAAAAGCTAAAGGAGTTCATCACCACCAAGCCCATACTACAGGAAATATTAAAGAGACTTCTTTAGCAAAGAAAAAGATAAAAATTATAAATAATAAAATGGCAATAACTGCATATCTATCAACAATACTTCAAATGTAGATGGCTAAATGCTCCAATCAAAAGACGGTGGCTGAATGGATAAGAAAATAAGACTGCTACATATGCTGACTAAAAGAGACTCACTTCAGATCAAAAGACACACACAAACTAAAAAGATAGTTCCTGAAAAAGGAAATGCAAAAAAAAAAAAAGCTACGGTAGCAAGAGACAAGGGAGGACCCAGTAATCCCACTTCTGGGTATTTATCTGAAGAAACCCAAAATAATGCTTTGAAGGGACATGTGACTCCATATGTGCATTGCAGTATTATTTACTGTAGCCAAGATAGGGAGGCAACATGGGTGTCCATCGATAGATGAATGGATAATGAATAATTGGTACATATATACAGTAGAATATTATTCGGCTATAAAAAATAATGAAATCTTGCCATTGGCAACAATATGAATTGACCTATGTATTGTGCTAAGTGGAGTAAGTCAGACAGAGAAAGACAAATGCCATATGATTTCACTTAACATGTGGAATCTAAAGAACAAAATAAACAAACAGAACAGAACCAAACTCATAGAAGAACATTTTGAGGGTTGCCGGGTTGGAGTGGGGTTAGGGAGGTGGGTGAATAGAGGGGAAGGGATTAAGAAGTATAAATTAGTAGTTACAAAATAATCATGGGCATATAAAGTACAGCAAAAGAAATATAGTCAATAATGTTGTAATAACTATGTATGAAGTCAGACGGGTACAAGATTTATCAGAGTGATCACTTTGTAAGTTATATAAATGTCTAATCACTACGTTATATACTGAAACTAATATAATATTGTCTGTCAACTGTAATTGAAAAATATTATTTTAAAAAGGAATACACATTAGGGAATATTTTCTTAATATTCTGAATATATTAATCATAAAAATAAATGTTTTCATAGGTAGATAGAAGTATGCCTTTTCTTATGGGAAGCAAATTAATAGACTGTCAATTTCTGTATTTTTAAGAGCTAGTCACCAAAATCTTTGTGTCGCTTCCCAAAATAAAGCATCTGGAGTGGGTAAGAAGAGTAAGTTTTTACTGCAAAAGCTCTCCTAAAAGATTTCTTGCTTAAAAACTCATCCTTATGTACTTTCTGATGTTGTGTAAATAAAAAATAAGGAAACAAATATCCATTAGCATTCCAAGCAAGTTAATAGACTTCATGATTGCATGGCCTAATTAAACCAACTCCTAATTTTGCAATCATTATCTTATTCATTCAACACACACACACACACACACACACACACACGCACGCACACACACAAACCTTGTGATTACAATCATCAAAGTAGAGTCTAGCTTATACATAGAAAACAACTTTGGCTGTTTATAAATAAATACTTTTATTAAAGTATCATATACTTCCAGAAAGTCATACAAATTATAATATAGAAGTTTGATGAATTATTATAAAATGAACACATCTGTTTATCTACATTTGAGCACTAAATAAAATATTAAAATAACTCTAGAAGTCTCCCTTATGACCTCTCATAAAGGTAATCCCACCTTTTTAATATGACAGATTGATTTTACCTGTTTTTGAACAGTATATAGGTGGAATGATATGATATGTATTAGTTTATATCTGTTTTCTTTAGCTTATATTAATTTATGAGATTCACCCACATTACTTCATGTGACAGAAGTTTGTACATTTTCAATGTTGTAGAGTATTCCATTGTATAAATAAAACAGTTTATTCTAGTTTTCATGAACTATTTGTTTTTTTCTAGATTTGAGCAGCTATGGAGACTATACAGATATGTTGGTCCACCTATATTTAAATTTCTGTTGGATTTGTGCTTAGGAATGAAATTTCTAGGACTTAGGACTTCCATTTTTTTCAGCTTTATGAAATATGCCAAACATTATTTGAAAATATTTGCACAATTTTTAAATCACACAGCTAGTGTCTGAGAGTTCCAGTTGTCCCATATTTTTCTTAACACTTGGAATCTTCATTTATTTAAAGTTGTTTTTGCCTGACAACTAAAAAGAATCTCTTTATACTTTTTTTTTTTTGACATTTGAATATTCTCTTTCATAGAGTGTTAAAGTCTGTTGCACATTTTTCTATGGTTGTCTATTGTGTCTTTGAGTTCTCTTCATGTTCTAGCTTTGAGCCCTTGGTAGTTATAGGTTGCCAAATTCTCCTCCCTTGTCTTTTATTCTCTTAATTAAGTGTCTATTAATGGAGAGTTTATAGTTTTAGTGTAATGTAATTTCACAATTATTACTTTACAATCCATGCTTTTTATTACCTGTTGAGGAAATTTTTTTATCATAAAGATATTTTTCCATATCTTTTGGAAGCTTTGTTATAATCATTTAAGCAGATGTGTGGTAGAAATTAGAATGCATTTTACCCATATTATTCAATTGTTTTATCATCTTTTTAAAGAATATCTTTTCTACTTCATGTGAAGTTGCATCTTTTTATAAACCAAGTATCCATAGATATGTGGATCTCTTTCTGGACTCTGTAATCTGTTCAAATGCAGTCATATAATTTTACTTACCCTAATATCTTTTTGATATTTATTGAGCATGTCTTCTTAATTTGCACTTCTTCAGGATTATTTAGACTGTTTTGGGCACTTTTAATATATTTATAATTAGCTTGTCATTTTTCCAGGAAAAAAGATTGGAATTTTGAGTTATACTAGAATAAATGTATTGATCGATTCAGGGAGAGTTGATATCTTTAAAATATCAGTCCTTTCAACTTATTAACATTGTATATTCTGCATTTAATTTAGGTCTTTGATTTTCTTCCTTATATTATTCACTCCCTTTTTATTCTTTTCCTGACTTATTGTACTGACTATAACGACCAATATAATGATAGAAATATGGAAGTGGTCATTCTTCATCATATTTCCTGATGACAGAGGAAAGTTTTCAGCATTTCACCATTATGATGCTGGTTGGCTTTGTTTTTTAAGTACCATCAGATTAAGAAATATGTTTTCTTTCTTAGATTGCTGAGTTTTAGGATGATGATGATGATAATGATAGCTGTTAATCATATCAAAATTGTTTTTAAGGATTATTTTAAAATTTTTTTCTTCTTTATTCAAATGTGCACTACTTTAGTAATTCCTTTTTATACCCAAATATAAATATGCTATTTCTTATTTAGCCAGTTTTTTGAAGTTTAGATTGACTTGATATTTTTTATAACAAAAAACACTGCTATTGGCAGTTCCATGTAGTTTTGTGCACCTTAATGTTTTCCTTTAAATATTGCTTGACATAGACATATTTAGTCAAAATATATGTACTCTTAATTCTTTAGATAAGTATTACCAACCATCTCTTAATAACATTAATATCAACTTACCCTTCAGCTAAAAGTATCTTAATCTATTTCTTCTTCTTACACTAATTATTGTATTAAAAGATAGTTTTGGTATGGTATGTGTAATTGCTATCACATTTTAATTTTAACTTCACAATATTCTTTTTAATTGGAAAAAAGATAGACATAGAAATATTATTTCTAGCTCGATTAATACTAAAGTTTAATTTATGAATGAGATAAATCTGAAAAACAGGAGATAGAACAGCTTATTGCTTTAACCTTCACATTAAAAATTTCTAAGCATCAAATACTTTCAGTTAGTTCCAGATCCAAGTTCTTGTTTCATAAATGATTACACAATTTGTGAGCTATAGAAACAAAATTTCTTTTACTCTGTTCTTAACCAATCTGCAAATAAAATTACATCATAAAATTATATTTGATGTAAAGAAAATGTCCATCTCTAAAACTAAAAAACACTTCAGGTAATCTGTTACTTGTCATAGAAGACCTTTAAAACTTTAAACATTTTGTATACAAGGGCTAAAAGACCTATGAATGATGTACTCTTTACGTTTCTGTTAACAATAAGTTGTTTATATCGTTTACAACACTCATTCTTGTCCATGCACCATGAAATGCTTCAATTTACTTCTTTTTAGATTAGCATTTATTTCTCTATTCTCTATCACTTTTGCCATTACTTCATAGATGATTTCACAACAGAAATGCTTAATAAGCAAATTCACCTGGCCTCTGCCTGAACTACAAATAATTCCCCCGAATCATTTTACGTTCAGTGTTAAATGTGAATCTCCAAGTGCAATTTTAATCACTCCACCAAGATGTAGAAGGATAAAGTTGGCAATTTATGACTCCTTATATATATAAAAGAATATTAAAGTTTTCTAAGCTATATAAAATGTTAGGGGTGGTCCACAGATGCTAGCTTTACAGTGATTTATATATAAATCACTGTAATATAATATAAAATTTACTGCAGGGGATTAAATAAGAGGAGATTGGTTTTGCTACTGTTGCATTTAGTTGAGAATTTTTAAAAGTGAAAGACAGTTATTAGTCACTACGTGAAACACATAAGGAAAGATTGAATCTTTTATTATTTTTAGGTACTCGGTTGAGTTTTTTCTTTCTGTGAAATACAGGGCCTTAACCATATGATCATATTTTTTAATGGATACACTTTATAAAAACAAGCCAATAAAAGCTTAGGAAATAAAATACAAAATTTTCCTCATATCAATGAAGTTAAGGTGATTATGATGAGTGATCGATTACAAGTTGTTATCATTATGGCCATCTGGACTGAAATTTCTTTATCACACTTTTGGTTTTCTCCTGCGATCTGTCCCTCGAGATTGATAAACCTGTATCAATCTCTCGATGTGTAATGTTTTGAGCCTCATAAGAATACAGTGCTAACTTGTCTGCAGGCATGGTCAGAGAATATATCACACAAAGACGTACAGAGCACCACTCATGGGCCTTTGGCCACAGTGTAATAAAACCTCCATATGATTCACAAACTGTTGAGATAATTCCTTAGTTTTCTGGATGGATAGCAGATAGCTGTTTCTGACTCTGCAGTATACACCAAAGCACTTTAAATTATCACAGAAGCCATTGGCAGTACAATTTTCTTAGGTTTTAGTTTGGTTATATGACTAAAGACATTAAAGGTGAACTTCTACTAAAGAGAAAGTTTCCCAAAAATTAATTGGCACTATGCCAGTATTTATTTTTCCTAACTTAATCTCTCTATATTTAATGCTTAAAGTTTTTTGGCCAAATTAGTATATACATGTATAACCAAAAAAAAATAATATAAACAAAATATAATTAAAAACTTTCTGGTGTATTGATGGAAATTATATTGAATCTCAAGATCAATTTGAGAAGAAATAATAATTTAACAATTATAAACCACCCAAAACATTAATATAGCATTCTGTCTTCCTTAATTTCTTCTCTGATCCATCTTTTATTATATATCCATAGTTATTTATTTTTCTATGATTTTACAAATGATGTTTTTAAACTCTTGTTTATAGAATTATAATTTGCAGACAACAAAAAAAAAATCACTCTTTTTAGGCATACACTTTGATGTGTTTAGACAAATGTATGCAGTTGTGTAATAACTGCCCCACTTGAGATACAGAATATATCCATCACACCAAAAAGTGTCTTTGCATCTCTTTATGGTTAATCCCCACTCTGCATTCCTAGTCCATGATAACTACTAACCTGACTTCTATCTTCACAGTTTTGCATTTTCCAGAATGAGATATAAATGAGCTCATATAGTTTGTAGTCTTTTATACCTGGCTTCTTTCACTGATGCATCAGATACATGATGCATGTATCTGAATGTTTTCCTTTTTATTGCTTAATAGTATTTTATTGTAGGAAAACATGATGGTTTATACATCCATTCTTCAGTTAACAAATGTTTTAGTTTGCAGTTTCAGGCTATGGTATATGAAGTTTCTATAAGCATTCATGTGGATATATGATTCCTTTTTCTTGTGATAGCTAGGTCATATAGTAAGTAAATGTTTAACTTTAGGTTACTAACTGCTTTTCTTCTGCTGCTTTAAGATTCTCTCTTGTCTTTAACCTTTGTCATTTTAACTGTAATGTTTCTTGATGTGGGCCTCTTTGGGTTCTTCTTGTTTTGGACTGCAATTCTTAGGCTCGTGTGTCTATTTTTTTTTTTTTTTTTTTGCCAGGTAAGGGAAGTTTTCCATCATTGTTTCTTCAACTAGATTTTTAATTCCTTGCGCTCTCTCTTCTCCTGGTACCTCTATGATGCAAATGTTGATATGTTTGATGTTGGCCTAGAGTCCCTTTAAACTATCTTCTTCCTTTTTTTTTTCTAATTATTTTTTCTTTTTGCTGTTCTGCCTGGGCATTTTCTGCTACACACACACACACACACACACACACACACACACACACACACACACATTGCATTGTGTGTTTATCGCCCATAGTTGGATTTCTTTCTGTCACCACATATTTGACCCCTTTTACCTCATCTACCTCCGCACCTCTCCACTCCTCCTCTACCCTCTGGTAACCACTAGTCTATTAGAACATGACTCACTTTAGCAGGGCTGTGGTGCCTGCCTGAGAGGCACTTTGGGTGTGTCAGTTTGGAAGTGGCTGGGTGATCTCTAGTATGGTCTGAAGCTGGCCATTGGGCGTGTTTGTTCTGTGGCTTCTTGGGGCGGGGGTTGGGACTCTGGTGCAGGCCAAGGTCAGCCACTGCCTGTGCCCTGCCCAGAGCCACTTGGTATGACCTAAAATGTGACCTGCACATGTTTCCACTTGCACTGGACTTGAAGGTATCTGGGAGAGGCTAAGCTGCACACTGAGGCCGGCTGCCACTAGGCTAGTGCCTGGCTTGTGGCTACTTAGCAAGGAGTCTGGGCACGCTGAGGCCAGATGCTGTTGTTTGGGGTTTGTGATCCTTTGATTGATTTTAGGAAAGTCTGCAGCATGAGCCAAAACAGGTTGTTTGTATGGAAAAGCCGCTAGAAGAAGCTTGGGGGCGCCTACAAGTTAGGTGGGACTGAGTCTCAAAGAATCACCAGCCTGGGGCCAGTGGTGTAGCTAGGCTGTTGGAGACTCAGATACAGTGGACACCTGTTTATGCATGCTAGGTGAGGGAGGGCTCAACAAAGGAACAGTGTCTTTTGCCAGCACTTCTTTCTGGGAGAAAGCTGCCTCTCTATCCCTCGCTCTGAAGCCAGACAGTTCAGTTCCTCACCATGTGTCAATGGTGCCTTTTGAGCTGCTGCCCAGCACTGGAGTTCAGAGCGAGTGAGTCCATCAGCGAGTGAGTCTGTGCAGGGGCCCATTATGAGGAATGTCTGCAATGCCTCCAGCCTTCCATCTCAGTGACAATCTCTGCTGGTTTTCACAGCGAGAGATTGTGGGGACTTCTCTTCCAGGCACTAGAGCCCAGGGCTGGGGAGCCTGGTGTGGGACTGAGACCCTTTGTTCCTCTGGGTGGACCTCCACAGCCAAGATATCCCTCCTGATTTTTAAGTACCACATATGGCTGTGGGACTAGCCCACTCTGCATCTCTACCCTTCCTACCAGTCTGGAGGTGGCTTCTTTTGTATGTCCTTAGTTGTAGGACTTCTACTTAGCTAGACTTCAGGTGATTCTCAATGATGGTTCTGTAATTTAGTTGTAATTTTGATATGGTCACAGGAGAAGGCGAGCACAGTGCTTTCCTACTCCACCATCTTGACTGAAAGCCCCTTAAAATGTATTCTTAAAGGCACGTTTCTCCAGCATATTAAAATGGATTTGGGTGCATTGGTTTGCTTTGTTTAATTCTTCAGTAAACACATCACATTTATTCTTAGCAAAGATTTATCATTTTTGAAAGTCACCCAGGTACATAAATCATAGGCTCAAAAGAGTTTTAAAAAGTAACTGGAGATAGACTGTGACCTTTAAGATGGTGAAAAGACTTATTTTTGAACCATATGGTCAGCCTGAGGCTTAAAGCTTTAAAATTGAGGCTGGAGGGAGTTCAAACTCTGACATTGATTAGTGCATATGTCCCTAAGTTAGATGCACCAAAAGACAGTAAGAAAATCTTTTATGACAACTTGTCTGTTGTCATTAGTACAATTCATTCCAAAAAACAAGGAATCATTTTTAGATATGTCAGTGTCTAAGTTCGTTAGAACCACAAAAAATTGCATGAAATCATTTGAAATACAATTTTAGGCAAGATTTAGAAGAAAAGAACTGAGCAGATCACAGTTTTGGGGATATTTCTGATTGGTTTATCACAAAATATATCTGAATTATCATGTTTATCTTCTACCGATCTTAAATACCTCTATAGTCATTCTTGGGGTGTTTTCCATAGGACAAAAATAAACCGATTTACTGAATCCTTGCCCTCAAGTTGTGATACTCATGGTATTTATCTAGATACTAACTTACTAGACC
>NW_011888787.1:12311491-12314791 GCF_000151845.1 Pteropus vampyrus | reverse complement strand
GCGAGCACAGTGCTTTCCTACTCCACCATCTTGACTGAAAGCCCCTTAAAATGTATTCTTAAAGGCACGTTTCTCCAGCATATTAAAATGGATTTGGGTGCATTGGTTTGCTTTGTTTAATTCTTCAGTAAACACATCACATTTATTCTTAGCAAAGATTTATCATTTTTGAAAGTCACCCAGGTACATAAATCATAGGCTCAAAAGAGTTTTAAAAAGTAACTGGAGATAGACTGTGACCTTTAAGGTGGTGAAAAGACTTATTTTTGAACCATATGGTCAGCCTGAGGCTTAAAGCTTTAAAATTGAGGCTGGAGGGAGTTCAAACTCTGACATTGATTAGTGCATATGTCCCTAAGTTAGATGCACCAAAAGACAGTAAGAAAATCTTTTATGACAACTTGTCTGTTGTCATTAGTACAATTCATTCCAAAAAACAAGGAATCATTTTTAGATATGTCAGTGTCTAAGTTCGTTAGAACCACAAAAAATTGCATGAAATCATTTGAAATACAATTTTAGGCAAGATTTAGAAGAAAAGAACTGAGCAGATCACAGTTTTGGGGATATTTCTGATTGGTTTATCACAAAATATATCTGAATTATCATGTTTATCTTCTACCGATCTTAAATACCTCTATAGTCATTCTTGGGGTGTTTTCCATAGGACAAAAATAAACCGATTTACTGAATCCTTGCCCTCAAGTTGTGATACTCATGGTATTTATCTAGATACTAACTTACTAGACCTATTTGGTTAGTTAATTTTTAGAAGGTTACTTTATTTCTGAGTATAAAACAATGTAATCGTTATTTTATCCTCTAATTCTTATAGCAATAAGGTAGAGAATTCTTCTTTCTAAATAATATCTTTTTTCTGGCTGAAAGGGTGTTTATTCAGATGGAGAATGGCAAATAGATGTGACAGCTTGTAAAATTCCATATTGGCCATTTCTTTTTCCGTGATTTAAAGTTAGAACCATGATACAAATTCTCTAACACTATTATCTCACTTTATCACCCCAGGCTCACGAGTCTAGGGGATTCTCAAATACTGACTGGAAGGAAGAATATCAAACACACATTATATTTTTGTTTTTAGTATGAAACAAATATGCTTGGTAAGACTCCCGTGGCCTATTTAGCAGATTATATCAGAGTAATAAAATATTGTTTATAGTACCACGCAATATTTATTTTCATTACTATTTGCTCCATCATCTATTTTCAAAACCAAGGTAAAATGTATTTTTAAATTGGCCTTAGATATCTACTTTTTGCAAAGTAATTATTAAGCATTAGAGTCGGCTAACTAATTTTGCTGCGAGCCTACTTTATTGACAATGTATTTGAGCAGCCAAACAGTATCCTGACACAACTCAACATCGCTAATATAATATGATATTGTATGATGATGAATACTGATTCAAGAAAATGAAAAATAAAAATATATATAATAGATATAATAGATATATAAATTATATATATGTATATACATATACATACACACAGATAGGGCTTTTTTCTTAAGGGAAGTAATATATTATAAAAAATATATGCTAATTTTTCAGGAAGGTTGATTAATACCCATCAGAAAGGAAATCATTGTATCAAAAGAAGGAAATATTTCATTTTGATAGATGAAAAGTAAAATACATTCGATCAATGACCTCAGGTGACATTGTGGAAAAGTAGATGAGATAATAAGGACTGCTCAAGATTTAGCTTCTTATAACCACAATAATGGGAGGAGCCAAGGGCACAGTTTGAGCTTGTTTGATGATCAAAGCTAGCTATGAGCCAGCTGATTCAATTTATTTAGCTAGTTCCATTTTGGAAAAAGATCTAGCAAACTTTTGAAAAAGTGTATGTAGAGCACAATGGAATGGCAGTCCAATTCAAAAACAGTCAGTAAACCTGAACAGACACTTCTCTCGAGAAGACCTACAAATGGCCAACAGACATGAACAGATGCTCAGCTTCACTAGCTATTAAAGAAATGCAAATCAGTACCACAATGAGATACCATCTCATGCCTGTTAGAATGGCCATCATCATCATTATAACAAGTAATAACAAGTGTTGGAGAGGTTGTGGGGAACCCTCACACACTGCTGGTGAGAATGTAAATTGGTACAGCCACTATGGAAAACAGTATGGAGGTATCTCAGAGGACTAAGGGTAAAATTATCATATGACCCAGCAATCCCTCTTCTGGGTATTTTCCAAAAAAACCTGAAAACATTTATCCACAAAGATATATGTTCATCGAAGCATTATTCACAGTGGCCAGGACATGGAAGCAACGAAAGTGTCTTATGATAGATGATTGGATAAGAAGATGTAGTACATATATATAATGGAATATTACTCAGCCATAAGAAAAGATGAAATACTGCCATTTGCAACAACATGGATGGATCTTGAGATAATCATGCTAAGTGAAATAAGCAGACAGAAGTTAAAAACCATATATTTTCACTCATATGTAAATTATAAAACTGAAAACAACAAATAAATACAACAAACAATTAGAACTCATGGACACAAACAGTGGATTGTGGTTACTGGAGGGAATGGGGCAAAGAGTATGTAGATATGGGTTAAAAAGGGCAAATATTTGGTGACGGAAGGAAATCTAACTTTGGCTGGTAAACACACAGTGCAATATATATATGACTGCTGAATTGTACAAAACTTATTTGATTGTACACCAATTTAATTTTATTAACCAATGTCACCCCAATAGTTTTAATTAAAAAATTCAAAAAAAGAAAAAGTGTATATAGTAGTCAAAGAATGAGATCTTGGATTTTACACAAAGACATATTAAGACATTTTTGAGTGTTTTATAGCATTTGTGTTCTCAACTGTTAGTCATAGTCTTTGTAAATACACTAAGAGTATGTGAATCTATATTGCCTCGCTTGTTCTCAGGCCCTCATGCCATACAAGGAAATCTTAGGAGGAGCAGAATAAATAAGTGTACATATACTGATGCTAATACGCTCGTCCTCTTTTTCACTAAAATCCAAGTCTGTTGCTGGTCTTGCCTGGTTATTCTTTAAATTCACTGGGATGACATTGGTTAATAAAATTATATGGGTTTCAAGTACACAATTCAATAATACATCATTGCATTGTGTGTTCACCACTCAAAGTCAAATCTTCTACCATCACCATATATTTGACCCCCCTTACCCTTTATCTACTTCCCACCTCTCCCCACTTCCCTCTGGTAACCACTAAGCTGTTGTCTGTGACTATGAGGTTTTCTTTGTTGTTTGTCTTGTTCGTTTG
>NW_011888787.1:12301882-12311441 GCF_000151845.1 Pteropus vampyrus | reverse complement strand
CATATATTTTCACTCATATGTAAATTATAAAACTGAAAACAACAAATAAATACAACAAACAATTAGAACTCATGGACACAAACAGTGGATTGTGGTTACTGGAGGGAATGGGGCAAAGAGTATGTAGATATGGGTTAAAAAGGGCAAATATTTGGTGACGGAAGGAAATCTAACTTTGGCTGGTAAACACACAGTGCAATATATATATGACTGCTGAATTGTACAAAACTTATTTGATTGTACACCAATTTAATTTTATTAACCAATGTCACCCCAATAGTTTTAATTAAAAAATTCAAAAAAAGAAAAAGTGTATATAGTAGTCAAAGAATGAGATCTTGGATTTTACACAAAGACATATTAAGACATTTTTGAGTGTTTTATAGCATTTGTGTTCTCAACTGTTAGTCATAGTCTTTGTAAATACACTAAGAGTATGTGAATCTATATTGCCTCGCTTGTTCTCAGGCCCTCATGCCATACAAGGAAATCTTAGGAGGAGCAGAATAAATAAGTGTACATATACTGATGCTAATACACTCGTCCTCTTTTTCACTAAAATCCAAGTCTGTTGCTGGTCTTGCCTGGTTATTCTTTAAATTCACTGGGATGACATTGGTTAATAAAATTATATGGGTTTCAAGTACACAATTCAATAATACATCATTGCATTGTGTGTTCACCACTCAAAGTCAAATCTTCTACCATCACCATATATTTGACCCCCCTTACCCTTTATCTACTTCCCACCTCTCCCCACTTCCCTCTGGTAACCACTAAGCTGTTGTCTGTGACTATGAGGTTTTCTTTGTTGTTTGTCTTGTTCGTTTGCTCCTTTTAGATTGAAATCATACGGTTCTCAACTTTTTCTGTCTAACTTATTTCCTTTAGCATGATCATCTCAAGAATCATCATGTCACAAAATTGCAGTATTTCATCTTTTCCTATGGCTGAGTAATATTTACACCTGCTTCACATTCTGATTGTGTAATCCATCTGTACTGCATGAAGTTCCTTTTGAGCTCATAATAATCTAGCCTTAAATCTATTCATAATAAATTAATCAACACTTTTTATGTTATCACTGCCCACAGCAGCCATATTCATTCCAAGCAAATCTACCTTCCAAACTAGAGAAAGACACTGGACCAAAATGATGCATTGGTTGTTTCTGCTGTGAATTTGTAAGTTTGGATTTTAAGGTTGTTGGTCTCTTGGATGGAGGCGGTATGAAACACAGAAGCTGTGGCATGGTCTTCATCAGTGCTTCCAGAAAGCCAGTCAATTCCTTCTGCTAAGTTATAAACCAACTGAGAGAGATAAAAGAGATAAGTAGATGAGATAAAAATATCAATTGATATACTGATGAAATCTAGATTGGAGAAGATGGCTCAGTTTGGTTACTACTACAGTATTTCTGATACAACACCTTGATACAGTACAGCGCTGAAAACCAGAGGTCTCTAATGAGCACAGAGCCCTTTTGCTTCAAATAGGGAAATGACCCCTTCCTCCAACCAAAAATTTCAAATTCATCCATAAGATAAGTCACTCATTCTTCCCATGAAATCATGAGGTGGTCAGAAATAGGACAAGAATATTACTGTGACCAATTCTTCACACGGAAGGAAAAATCGTGAGTAAGAAGTATGATGATTAACAGAGAGAAAAGACTGAATAAGATATTCATAAAATACTAGAGACCACCTAGTACACCTAAAACAGAATTCATCTCCTTTTCTACTTGCCCCATCTAATCAATCACATTTCTTCATTTATTTCATTTTTCTGTCACCATTTAAGTTCAAAATTGTAACTCTATCTTTAATGTTAAGTTTTATCTTGTCCTCTCTAAACCAATCAATAATCCTTTCTTCACCAAAGGAAATATTTCTAAATTTTTCTCTCTCTCCATTGCTACTATTCCTCATCACTTACAATCAAACAGCATTTTTGAGAGTATTCTGAAAACATTGGCCCTCTGAGAGCTCTTCGAGAAAAGAGACTTTCTATGATTAAATATATTTTAAAATGCCATATGCTCTTTGCCTCATTGTAGAGATTTAAAATGCTCATTAGCAGAGATGTCTTCCAAAAAAAAGAAATCTCTTTGACTTGTTTCATCCAAAATTTCCAATCTTGTTTCAACACAGCAACTTTAAAAAAAAAAATAATATTCCTTATAACCTCTAAGAACTAGTGTTCTGTGAAATACTTTGAGAAATACTTTTTAAAAATATTTTAATGACTTCCTAACTAGTTCCTTAGCCTCAAAGGTAGCATGCCAAATTAATAAACATATATTATGCTATAACTTCCCTTTTTAAAACTTTCTATATATCCGCTGCCTCTTGGACAAAAAATAAGTTCAAACTAATATTTGAAGCACAATTTTTATTCAAGCTATCTTTCTAAATGAAAATACCACTATTTCCTAAAACAAAATTCTTTCTGAAGTCAAATATGTTCTTATTACTCTTATAAAAGACAAGTAACCTAAGTTCTCTAAGTCTCAATTTCCTCAAATCCTATCTCATAGAAAATTATATATCAAGCCTTTCCTGACTCATACACTCTTGCTGTACTCTGAAACTCACTCTAAATGGTGTGCACTTGGATTTATCTTGTCTTTTTTATGTGTGTTTTATATATGTTTGATATGTTTTATTTTACTAATGGACTCAGAGAAAATATAATGTAATGATTAAGAGCTGTGGATCCACATCCTAGCCAGTTCATTTCATAGATACATGACTTCAAGCAAATTGCTTATTCTTTTGTGTTTCTCTTTCCTCATATCAAAAATATAAATAAATATTACTTGGCAGGATTTTCATAAGTATTAGATGAGTATGTATATATGATAAAAGAACTTCCTAATATGGAGCTATTGAGTGATATTAGATTAAAAATTCCTTCATATTAACGTCTAGCTTTTATATTTCTTTATAGTATCCTCATTTTGTTTACAAGGGGCTTTGCTCATGGAAAGTATTTATGAAATATTTCATGGAGTCAAAATATCAGAACTTGGAAGCTGACATACTGAACATGTAGTTTACTTGTCCAGTGTCACACAGTTAGTTGATAGTACATCCAGGAATAGTACTCTGGACCAAGACCTATCAGATCCAGATTTTCATCAATGAAACCTAAATGTTCTTATTTTCTTATGATAACTAACAAGAGTTCTAATTTTAGGTCAGGGCTGATTGATGGGAGGTAGATGCTTGTCAAGTTTGATGTACCTATAAAATAGAATTAAGCTTCAGTTTTTTTTATCTCGTTAATAATGAGTGTGTATGCAATGCCAAGTATTTGGCAATACTGGTTAATCAGGGAATCCATTGTGAATAATTAAATGCACATTAAATATGTAATTTGTAATGCAAGCTCTGGGCTATTAGTGTGTTTTTGCTCTAATAAGTTAATGTGTTTAAAGAAATGATGATATTAAGTTAAAGTTATTTTAACTTTCAAAGAAAAGTGTTTTTAAAATAATCATAGATTTTCCTTGAAAAACTCATTGTTTTTGTAAGAGGATTAAGGAATTGCTTTGTGCCTTATAATTAAAATTTCAAAATACTAACAAAATATGTGATATGAAATGACCAGTATGATCATAGAAAAAGGCCTGGTTTCATTATAACTGATCCAGAATTTGTTCAAATTGGAGATCGAGATGGGCAGCAGGAAAAAAAATAAAAAACAAAAAACGAAAAACAAAAAAAAAATTTTTACAAGTCATGGACAAGCTGAAATATGACATTCAGCAGGATAGTAGTTTGACTTTGTTACACAAATTACCCCACTACAAATGCCTGTAGAAGAAAGATTATTTTATCTTCTTGCATTCAATTCAAATAGGTAAAGACTATGTCGCTTTATAATTTGAAGTGCATCTGACATATAAAGCTGTTTTAGGGAAAAACCTATTCCTTTTAAAATTTCAATATCATCAGTAAACCCCAGACAGAAGTAGCTGTCCAGATCTGAGTTTAAGATAGTCTGATGTGTCAAATCTTGTGAGTTAATACTTTGGGATTATTTTTTTAATCAATTCTTTGCAGTAGGAAAGCTACCTGGAGATAAAGAAATAAATATGATCTGTCTTGTCTGAACTAGTAATTTACAATACCTAACAAAATGATATTTTTAAGCTTCTCTACAAATGATAGATCAAGGGCTTTCTACAGAAGCTAGAGCATATTTTCAAAATGAGCCTTCATTAAGTATTGACAAAAATGAAAGAATATGTGAAGATTTTATCTTTGGTATTGTCTTCATTACCATCATCATGACAATCATCCAAAGTATTTTTCATCATATTCATCTAAAGCATTTATACTCAGTGCCTGTCAGTGTATAGTGCTTTTCTAAACATTGTCCTAAACAAGATAATAAAGTTGTTATTTCACTTTCATCCGTTCTAAGACTTGTCATTTCTATCTGGCTTCAAAATATAGTAAGTGTGAATGATAATTTTGTGACAAAAGTGGAGAATAAAATAGTAGATTATACTAATTTTCTTTTCAACTATGACAATTCACCTCTTCGTACAGATATAAATAAAATTGGTACTTCTTCAAATTTGAATAATAATCTTCGGAGGAAACAAGGTATTCTATATTACTTTTAACATTTTTTAGAGGATTGATTTATATGATGGATACCTATCATCTAATCTAATTTCTACCTGAAAAATTATGTAAAAAAGTAGATTTTAGTCATGAGAGATCCTAGGTCTTTTTCTTCTTGGTTCCTATAAATTAAAATGCAGTATAATTTATTCTCAAATAACAAATATCAGCCTTATAAATGACCGTTGTATTCAAAAGAATTCATAATCACTACTCTTAAATCATCCTCTTCATGATGTAGGAAATATATATTTTAAAAGTTATGTAAAAAATTTGACAATTCTATTTTTATATTTAACTTTTTAATAGTTTAATTGAAAATGCAAATAAAGTGATGAAATATAGGATTTATATGCCTGGGAAAGCAAATGTTTTGGCTTTGATATTGTAATTGAAAAGGTATTTCTCATATACCTGACTGATATAAGCCAGCTGGCAAATGCGAAGTTACAGTTATTATTATTTTTCTATGAAGGCAATGATGCTGAGGGGCAGCAAATTTATTATTTATTATGTCTATTAACTGGAATCCAGAGTGAACTTTGAAAAGCATGAATTCCTGGGGGTGTGAAAAAGCAGAATGGCCATTCTCTATCCTGTTGAGCAACTTTCCTGGGAAGTCTTCCCATGATGGGGTGAGTTTTCACCTTTCTTATACGTGATGAAAACCTGCCTCTTAATAGGAAACCAGGATATTTGAAACTAATGGATATTTTAAATGTTCTCTAAGATCCACTCAGTTAATAAGCAAACAAAATACTTTAATTATTTTACTAGACAAATTCAAGTCTACAAAGTTTTAGAACTGGCACCGAAGTGTTAAATATAACTATGTAGTGTGAAATAAACGAGGGAAAATTGTGAACCGAATGTGAGACTTCTCAGAGGTGTGGAAGGCAGGGGCAGTGAAGCGCTGAAAAATCATCTATGGCAAACAACGAGATATAGATGAGGCAGATGAACAGAGGCCTGTGGAAGATAAAAATGCAAAGAATAATTTCCAGAATAAAGTTTCCTACTGATTGTCCAGACTAAGGAAGTAAATATATGAGTATTATCAATCACAGCAATAAAAAAAATCAAAATATTCATAATTAGTGTTGCAAATTAGCAATCCAAAAGAAAATGATAGAGGCACTAGAAATAAGGAATTGCTTCAAAAAATATATGAGATAAAATTATCAATAAAGGATATGGTCATCTGATGTAACATGGTGGACTATTGAAGGAAAAGTGAATTTTAAATGTGAAACAGCCTTATAAAGAAAGAAATCACAGCTAAGGTTTTCATTATAATTTAGAGATATTAGTGAATAGAAGTAATAAAATCCTTTGGCTGGGAATCACATTTCATTTTTCTGTTTGTCAAGTTGATTTTTAAATTTCTATGCTGTAGGTGCTAACATCGGACTCATGAAATAACAATAATTTTTGGCGATGCATATATATCTATAAATAAATATATTCATGTAATTTCAGAATTTGATATTTGGATTTATTGTTTCACTACGAATACAGGTTTCCGTCATCTGTATGCCATGTACGTAGCTTATGTTATATAAAGGAATTATCCTCAATGATTTCACAGTCATTCTAAACTTCAAAACTGAAATCCATGATTTCTCATGGATTGTTTCAGTACTTGAAATTTATAAACATTTCTGTAATTTGTAGATTCAGCTTATTAATAATTCCATATCAGAAATTAGTAGAACAGAACTTTTTTTCATAGACCTCTCTTTAAAAATCACATTATCCTTTGTAAAGAGAATTATAAGACTATTTGACAGTGGTAAGAAAACAAATTCTTGTCTTTAGTAATTTAGTGAATTTCGTTCAGTTAGAAACAGTCATGAAAGGAAGCCAGTGAGTATAGAAAAAAAGAATAAAAATTACTTTATCAAATAAAAAGTCTACTTAGTCTATGTATTTAACTTATTTGCCAATAAATAAATAAATAATAATCAATTTGCCCTAGGCTTTTCCACCTTTTTGATGGGAAAGTGGTTTAGATGTCTTACTAAAAAATTTTCATTTTTCTTACTGATTCATAGGAAGGATAATGAGGAGCAGACTGTGAGTCATTATTTAATGTCCCAGAATTGTTTATTCTTTATATGAGAGAGACTATATCCTTGAGGGGCAGGAGTCTGAACTTATGTTGTTCCTGAATCACTTGTGTGGTTAGACTTTTATCAGAACTGTTCATTCTCTGGACAATAAATAGAGACTAAGACAATAAGTAAAGAAAGAATCCTAGTTCAGGAAAGGAGGAAGAGGTCAAAGAGAGGCAGAGAAAAAAGCAGGGAGATAGAAGCAGAAACAGGAAAGAAGTGCCTGTAGCAAAAAGTAGGAAGTGCACCACTACATGTACCAAGGACATTCAGTTGTCCATCCGGGTACTGAATCTCCCTGTGACTGCTTCTTGTACAGGCTACTTGACATTTAAAGTATTATGCAAGAAATAACTGCTATATTACCTAGCAAACCTTGACTGATTTTGATTAAATCTTGCAAAAAAAAAAAAAAAACACACAAAACAAAACAAAAAACAAAAAATGTGAATTCTAGTCTGAGTATCTACCTTATTTCTCTTGATGTGAAGATAGTTTAATATGTATTGTTAAAAATGTTTGTAGCTTTGATCTGGCATTGTTAAAACTTTTTGTAGCTTTGAAATATTTTCAACACTTTTGCAAATAAACTACTTTTATTTGTTATTATATTTGGATTTCTTCCAAGTAACACGACTTCTAGCTGAATTGCTATGTCTTAGTATTCCCGTAAACTATCTTCTAGAAAGTGCATAAATTAAATTGCGGGGCCATTTAAGATTGTCAGACTATTTCTGTCCCCACATACTACTCCTGGCTAAATTTAATGGTCTGAAAAATTTCAAAGTTGATGTTAAACACTTTACTAGAGAGGGAATTGAAATGCATGGCTTAATTCAAACAAACCTAAATAATGTAATGCTCAGTCAAGTATTAGAATACTAGCTGCCACTCAATATCTTTTCTTTCTTTTTGCCCCAGAAAAATAGTCCATTTGAGGAAACAATATACTCAACTTAAAACCTCCATTTTTCAGGTTTTCTTGCAATTACGGATTTCCACATTTCTAAGTTCTGGACAGAGATGTGAGTGTTACACAGTCCTTCAGGAAACCTGGTTAATAGAATCTGGAATTTCTTGCCGCCATCTTGGACTATGAGTTTATCCTAAGGATATCTGATGACTTCCTTGAGTAGCCATATCAGCCAGAGAATGCTTACCTTCAGGATTCTTTTAAGTAAGAGGATAAAACCTTATACGTATGAGCCACTGTTAATACATTACATATGTAAGCCACTGTTGTTAAAGTTCAGAGATTGCCACTCGGGAGAACTGAACTAATTCTTTATATATCATACATTTATTAGAAAAAATTTATGTGTTTTGTAGAATTAATAGCTACCAATATTTTCTCTGATGTATCTTCAGAAAAACGTAGTTAATTTTGTGGATAAGGAAGTCAGCTGACATTTTTGTGTGTGTGTTTGTATATAGCTCACATTTTCTAAAAAGAGACTTTTAGAGGTCTTAAGCCGATGAAAGGAAGAAATTGAGTGTTCTTATTTATTTACTTATATAATACAAATTGCAAAGCTGCAGTGATACAATATAATGACATTAACATGCTCTTTAAATATAATCTTTTGTCTCTTCTAAAAGATAGAAGATTATATACAGAACATAATGGGAAGTTTACAGCAGTAAAACATATACAAATTGCAGATCTTGTACGTAGAGTGTCTAAGGAGGACAAGATGAGCACTAGGACTACTTAGATGACTTTGGAGGGTTCCAGGAAAGTCAAGGTGGAGATATCAGAGATTGGTAGAACTCTGGCTGATCAGTGGTCTGCAGCCAATTTTGTTCAGAGTTCAGAAGCGGTGGTGAGCAGTTACCTTGGTATCACTACTGAGGTAATTGCAGATCTGTAACTATCTGTCCAAGTAACTGAATCAGATCATCGATTGCAAATCACTTAAAGGAATCAACAACTCATTCTGGCTCAGAGTACTTTTTCTTTGTGCAGGATTTTAAATTAATATGGTTATTACTACACACATACATTCATGCACACATACATACACATGCATAACCCTGATCATTTAATGAAATTTAAAATTAAGAAATAGCAATGACCAAATTGCCCCCTGGAAATTGCAATTTATACTTGTTCTAGAAAAATATTTTAAAGAACATTCTCCCGTAATGCAGTTGTATTGAGAAAGAAAACTACTTTGGTCTAATTCACCAGTATTCTTCCAATGTGTACTAATGAAGTAAAATATATTGAATTTTCTTCTATAAAATTAAACATAAAATATCATTTAAATTAAGAGTTGAAAATATTAAATGTCCAAAATATCAAATGTCACTCCCCCCAAATTAACTTTAAACTCAGGTTTTTCTCTATTATAAATACATGTTTCTGAAAATAGATTAAATGGAATAAAACATTAAAATTCTAATCTCATTTGCCAATTCCCCAAAGTTTCTGAGAATTAGCTCTTTAATAATAAGAAAGAATAGGTATTTTGTATGTGTGTAATTCTTTAAAATGAAAATCGTGTTTTAAAATGGGACAACTGAGAAGAGACTGGTAATTTTTAAGAATAAAGAAACTTTCTTCCAAGGTTACTCAAAATTACCACACAAAAGTTAAAAACCATATTTACACTCTTAAGAAATCTCAGAGCAGATTCTTGTCATCTTCTTTGATGTAGTTCTATAAAGTTGCAGTGACCCCTAGTAGCTATTCCAGCCACCATTTCTGGCTAGCCTTTGAAGGAACAGTTGAGTCTCTGTCTAATATCGCTCTATGAAATACTCTTAATCCTGCCTATCAGAGAAGCTTTCCTAAATCAAACA
>NW_011888787.1:12298668-12300192 GCF_000151845.1 Pteropus vampyrus | reverse complement strand
TTGTAGAATTAATAGCTACCAATATTTTCTCTGATGTATCTTCAGAAAAACGTAGTTAATTTTGTGGATAAGGAAGTCAGCTGATATTTTGGAGAACCTTGATATATAATTTGTGTAACTTTTTTCAAAGACTTTCCAACTATATATGATGTTTAAATAGCGTAAATCTATCATTATTACGTAACATGAAAAATAAAGACCTAAGGTGCTCTTCTACTTATATATAATACAGAATTTACTGAGGAATGTCAATCATCAAAACATTTTTAAAAACTTTATACAAAGCATATGTTGTCTCATTTGAACATATAATGCAGTAAGAAAGTCATTTATTAATTTAACTTTTGTACATATGAGATTAAGGTTAGATTTCAAATGGATACAAATAAAGCCCTTATGTTAAATTTCATTACCTCAATATTAAAAAAAAATTATGAATACATTCAGGCATATATGGTCAAGCAGATTGTTTTTCTCCGTTTGGTCCAGATTTAGATTCCAATAATTAATTCTCAATGTAGAAAAGGTAAGTTAGAGGAAGAAACATGAGTTTAATTACATACATTTGAATTTGAGGTGACTTCAGGACAGCGAAGGTGATGAAGAGGCAATTGCTTAAACATGTCTAAGGCCTTGAGTGAGGACAAAGACTGACACAGAGATTTGAGAGCCATTAGCATATAGATGAGAATGATATGGTGATCCGAGCAGGCTGTAAAGTTGAAACAACAGTGGGCTAAGAACGGTACCGTAGGGATGGCAGGTGAGGAGATACCCATAAAGAAAAATCAGCTTTTGCAGGACAGACAAAAGACAGTAGGGTCACCTAAGGCAAGAGGGCAGAACCCGTCTAGAAGGGAGTAGCCTTACAGCGTTGAACATGCCGGGAAGTCTAGTAATACAAGGGTACAAAGGGAGCATGTGGAGCTGAGACAGTGGAAGCTATAGAGGAAACATGCTGTGCTTGAGAAAAGGTGAAGATTGGACAGGGTCAAAGATTAAATGCATGATGAGAAAGTGGAGATATGCAGTTGATCCTGTCATAAGTAATGTCAATTTTTCTTATTTCTAATTTTTATAATTCATATTTATTGTTCTATGGATGGCTGCCTTCAGGATAATACAAATAAAAGACTTTATATCCACAAATTTTGCTTTTTTAATTCCCCACCCTTCCCTTTGGCAAATATTAGCTTGTTCTCTGTATCTATATGTCTGTTTCTATTTTGTTTTGTTTATTCTTGTGTTTTTTTTTATTTTTTTATTTTTTTAGATTCCACATATAAGTGAAATCATGGTATTTGTCTTGCTCTGTCTGACTTAGCATAATACCCTCTAGGCCATCCATGTTGTTTCAAATGGCAACATTTTATTTATTTTTATTAATGAATAATATTCCATTTTATATATCATATCTTCTTTATCCATTTGTCCACTTATGGACATCTAGATTGCTTCCATATCTTGGCTATTTCTATTTCTAGTAATATTATTATTAAAAAGTAATATTATTATTTTTTACAT
>NW_011888787.1:12293931-12296368 GCF_000151845.1 Pteropus vampyrus | reverse complement strand
CTTGGACTATGAGTTTATCCTAAGGATATCTGATGACTTCCTTGAGTAGCCATATCAGCCAGAGAATGCTTACCTTCAGGATTCTTTTAAGTAAGAGGATAAAACCTTATACGTCTGAGCCACTGTTAATACATTACATATGTAAGCCACTGTTGTTAAAGTTCAGAGATTGCCACTCGGGAGAACTGAACTAATTCTTTATATATCATACATTTATTAGAAAAAATTTATGTGTTTTGTAGAATTAATAGCTACCAATATTTTCTCTGATGTATCTTCAGAAAAACGTAGTTAATTTTGTGGATAAGGAAGTCAGCTGACATTTTTGTGTGTGTGTTTGTATATAGCTCACATTTTCTAAAAAGAGACTTTTAGAGGTCTTAAGCCGATGAAAGGAAGAAATTGAGTGTTCTTATTTATTTACTTATATAATACAAATTGCAAAGCTGCAGTGATACAATATAATGACATTAACATGCTCTTTAAATATAATCTTTTGTCTCTTCTAAAAGATAGAAGATTATATACAGAACATAATGGGAAGTTTACAGCAGTAAAACATATACAAATTGCAGATCTTGTACGTAGAGTGTCTAAGGAGGACAAGATGAGCACTAGGACTACTTAGATGACTTTGGAGGGTTCCAGGAAAGTCAAGGTGGAGATATCAGAGATTGGTAGAACTCTGGCTGATCAGTGGTCTGCAGCCAATTTTGTTCAGAGTTCAGAAGCGGTGGTGAGCAGTTACCTTGGTATCACTACTGAGGTAATTGCAGATCTGTAACTATCTGTCCAAGTAACTGAATCAGATCATCGATTGCAAATCACTTAAAGGAATCAACAACTCATTCTGGCTCAGAGTACTTTTTCTTTGTGCAGGATTTTAAATTAATATGGTTATTACTACACACATACATTCATGCACACATACATACACATGCATAACCCTGATCATTTAATGAAATTTAAAATTAAGAAATAGCAATGACCAAATTGCCCCCTGGAAATTGCAATTTATACTTGTTCTAGAAAAATATTTTAAAGAACATTCTCCCGTAATGCAGTTGTATTGAGAAAGAAAACTACTTTGGTCTAATTCACCAGTATTCTTCCAATGTGTACTAATGAAGTAAAATATATTGAATTTTCTTCTATAAAATTAAACATAAAATATCATTTAAATTAAGAGTTGAAAATATTAAATGTCCAAAATATCAAATGTCACTCCCCCCAAATTAACTTTAAACTCAGGTTTTTCTCTATTATAAATACATGTTTCTGAAAATAGATTAAATGGAATAAAACATTAAAATTCTAATCTCATTTGCCAATTCCCCAAAGTTTCTGAGAATTAGCTCTTTAATAATAAGAAAGAATAGGTCATAGTATTTTGTATGTGTGTAATTCTTTAAAATGAAAATCGTGTTTTAAAATGGGACAACTGAGAAGAGACTGGTAATTTTTAAGAATAAAGAAACTTTCTTCCAAAGTTACTCAAAATTACCACACAAAAGTTAAAAACCATATTTACACTCTTAAGAAATCTCAGAGCAGATTCTTGTCATCTTCTTTGATGTAGTTCTATAAAGTTGCAGTGACCCCTAGTAGCTATTCCAGCCACCATTTCTGGCTAGCCTTTGAAGGAACAGTTGAGTCTCTGTCTAATATCGCTCTATGAAATACTCTTAATCCTGCCTATCAGAGAAGCTTTCCTAAATCAAACATGTTACATTGGCATGAACCCACTGGGATTATGAATATTTTAAAAGTTGGGAGTTGTTTTATCATTGTAACATTATATCCAACAATTGTTGGTTTGTTGCATTTCTATTGTCACACATTTTTTATTTATTTTATTGGAGATAGTTGGCTTTAAGTTTTGGATTTCATCGGAAGGACAGTTGTTTTCCATTACTTATGATTTCCACATTGGATTATTTCCATATTTCCAGTATGGATTATTATAGGTTTTTGGACACAGTAAAACCACTGATAGTTTTCAGAATAATTTATTTCTTATTTTACTTTAAACACCTCTCTATATTCCTAGAACACAAGAAAGATCAACATCACAAACAAGAAGTGATGATATGAGAAAATTTATTGCTTTTAAAGTTGTGCATTAAATAATTGTATTGCCAAACAACAATAATACAGTAATGTTGTCCATGATGCAAACAAATAATAAGCGGACCATTAATATGAATGACATTTTAATTGACAGAATTTTAAATTAATAGGTTTAACTATAAAGATTATTTGAAAACGTGCTAATGAATTCATCTTATTTTCCATTAAGAGAAAAAAAGAAATTAGAGAAGAAAAATATTGGATGGATTATTGTGTTCATTTTTCTCATTTAATAAAATATTGCTCATTTATTAACATCTCAGTAGGAAGGATAGGAAGAAGATCATTTCAGTAGACCTTAGAAAAA
>NW_011888787.1:12292862-12293881 GCF_000151845.1 Pteropus vampyrus | reverse complement strand
CTTATGGACATCTAGATTGCTTCCATATCTTGGCTATTTCTATTTCTAGTAATATTATTATTAAAAAGTAATATTATTATTTTTTACATTTTATAAACTCCTGGATGATTCTTGGATTATCCTGGTAGTATAAATTCAGATGCAGCTTTCTGTCATAGCGAAGTTCTAGAGTTGTGTGTTTTCACATGAAATTCATAGGAATTGAAAAAAACCTCAATATTTGCTGCCTGCCATTCATGGGTGTAAGGCATCCACATTTCTGACACAGGAATTTTCTATTCATTCTTTTATGTATGATTATACATTTAATTTATTATAGTTATATTTAATCCTGTATTTTCATATTAAGACAGAAGTTTCTGAATTATTTTAGTTTACTATGTTTCTCAAACCAGAAATACCAAATATTCCCTCCTAGCCTATTTTCTATGAATAAACACACACACACACACACATACACACACGAACACACACTCAATAGATTATCTGTATAAAAACATTTTCCTGTATGATTATGGATTTTGACTAGCTATAGAAAATCTCCTTGCCTTAGTTCAGTCCCCAGAAGCAGATCCTGAGATAAGATATATGTGAGTGATTTATTATAGCAAGATCCTAGAAGAAATTGGTTAAAATAATAAGAAGAAAGAAAGAAGGAAAGGAAAAAGCCAAACAACTGAAACTTCAAAGTCTCAGCTTCAGCTTGATCTTGTGGTGAACTCTGGAGCATAAATTACATCACATTGTTTGACTTGCCCAGTGCAAGAGAGTTGGGCCTTCAAATTCACTCGCCAGTTCCTGATTAAGGGCCATCCAGAGGGACATAAACTCTCAACCTGTCAAACACTTTTCACTCTCTGTAGTACAAGAGAATTCCTCTAAAGAAAAGGACTATTACAAGTTTGGAAGGGAAGCCACTCACAGAAGCAAAGATGATTATAGAAGCAATAAAGGGATCTGAGTGGATCTAGCAGCAATAATGTCTGATTGATAAATACATACCTAAATTTTATATACAT
>NW_011888787.1:12269923-12290842 GCF_000151845.1 Pteropus vampyrus | reverse complement strand
GATGAAAAGGCAGTTGTTAAACAAAAACGCTAACAAAGTGTTATGATAAACCCATCTGTGAGAATTCCTCAGTTGCTAGTACAAGAACAATTAGGAGAGCTCATGCGAGCGGCTCTGCATCATTTCTTGGTTGCAACAAGCAGCCGTGCACACAATGTTTCAACAATATCCTCAGAGGGAGTCACTTCAGAAACAACTGGGAAATACTCACCGAAGATGAACGTCTGGCAGGGAAGTACTCCAACTCAGGAACTCGCTGCTTTGGACTCAGAGGCATAAAACATTTTCAGGACATGTTTGACACTGTGGCATCAATAAAAAGTGGGGTAGGTTCATGCCTTTGCCATGTCATTCACGGTCTCCAATTAATTTATTCTTTCTGCTTAGGTTGGAAATCATTTTTAAATGCATACATAGAATAAGAGAAGAATAACTTAGTAAATTCTTTATTTTAAAATGCATACATAGAATAAGAGACTAGTCAATAAATTGCTTTTCCCAAAAATCAAACTCCAACTGTGAAATGGATTATGCAGAGAGTGGTACGCTTAGCAACAATGGATGTCAGAAGTGTAATGAAGTGGATAAAGCAGTTTTTACAAGTGAAATGTATTCATGAGATGATGTGGTACAGAGAAATTAATGCTTTTTCTTCACCTGAAATATTTCTGCTGATTTTTAAAACTATTATTAGAGTAGTTAATCACACCCTCGCCCCATCCCATATGTCTCTCCTCTGGAATTTACAATTTGCTAGAATCAGGAATATCATCACCATAATCATAAGGTGAAAATAATTTCATTTCACAGAACATAGTAATATACTTCATAGAGAATAAAGTACAGGGTCATTTTTGTGTTATATCATGAAGAGAAAGACTCATAAACTCATATAATTTGAGATTGAAGGTCAAAGCCAGTATAAATGAATAAGACTGAAGATGCTATAATGAGCTCTGAGGTGACCAGAAATATTAGGTTTGCCGATTTTTTTATTATAGTTTTAAAAATGATCTGATAATAAAGCCAGTCTGTTATATAATAACTTATAAACATCAAACTCGGTAGATGATTCATTCGAGCCCAGTTATTTAGGTCAAGATCATACTCAATATTCTTGATGTTTAATAACTCAGACCTCTTAGTCAATAACCAGTATTACAGATAAGGGAATAGCAAATTTTAAAAGTTATGGATCTTTCTATAATGAATCTTGTGCGGCTGGATTCCTGAAATGTTCTTAATAAATTGGTACATTCGTTTTTCACTGGAAAGTCCATTTAGATTATATTTTATCCTTTATTTCATTTTTTCATTTCTATGATAACTTCTATGCTCATGTGTTTTCTCTTGTTGGCCTCAGCTCCACTCTCTCTGGTCTCTTTTGATGGTGGATTAAGGGGGTCACATTCTTAACAGCAATAAGTGCTAATGGCACTTGAGTGCAGCTTTAAATGAAGATGAGCACCTGCAGCAAATGCAATGTCTATGTAATCTGCAAAGCAAGACTGTCCTAATGTTTCAGACTGAAATGAGAGAAAACATACATAATTTCTCTGCAATCCAAACCAGGTAGACCCGACTGACTCATCTTAATGTCGGCTGAAGGCATCATATTATTATTTTGGTTTAGATGGCATTCTTAAAGGCTGACTGCATCCAGTACCAACTGGTACTCATGCCCATAAAACATAATTTTATGTCTCGATTTTAATTTAATTTAATTTATTTCCTGTAGCATATAATCAGTAATGAAAATACATGTATTACACATTTGGCTTCTAAGTATTTTCAAATCAAACTCGGTCTCTCAAAACTACTATAAAAATGTGTCAGCCAGATTGTGAATAGTTTGCACAATTATTTTCAGAATGAACTAATAATTCAATATCTTCATTAAATCAAAATAGAATTTTGATTTATCACATGTTCATCATAAAATAATAATAATTCAACTCTTCGATAAAAGGGCACAGTATATAAAAACAACTTTGGTTTATATTAGTTTTTTCTCCCCTAATTTTATTCTGTAGATATACAGTAAAAAACAATAGCTAGAAACAACAGTCCTGCCAATCTACAAGGTAGGAAATTAAGAGCAAAACATTTGGCTACCACTTAGCTATAATGGTATCTGGGGACAGAAGTCAGAAGAGTTTGCTGTGGAGATTACCATCTAAACAAAGATTTAAATTATAACTTTAAAGAAAAAGGAAAATTCCAGCAGTAAAAATATTGATGCATTGTTTTCTTTGCTAGTGACTTTTGCTGTGACTAAAACTATCAACTCAAAAATAGAATAATTGATTATAAATATTAAGTATTTCAGAAATATTAGTATTACACTATTCTAATGGCGAATGATAGTAATTTTTTAAAGTGTGTTGCTGGACAGATGTCATTATATACTGGGAAGATATGGAGAACCAATTTTGCAGACTTATTTTTCAAAGTTTATTTTAAAAATGACTTGGTTACCAGTAGGTATTAGTGTACATTTCACTTCATCTGTTGGAGTATGAAGGAATTGATCAATGGTCAATTATGTTTCTTAGGGAAGAATAAGTTTAGGACATTAACCAGATTTCTATAGAGGTAAAAAAAACAAGGTGCAGTCATACAGCTAAGATACGAAAGTATGTTATAAATCATTTAAAGAAAATCAGCAAGGCAGGGAATATTATTTGATATTTCTAAAATAAAAAAATTCTGTAACTATATGAGGTAATAAATTTAACTAGACTTATTGTGGTGATTATTTTACAATATACACAAATAACAAATCATTATGTTGTACACTTGAAACTAATATTATAATAACGAAACTAATAATGTAATGACACTAATCTATACTAACAAAATAATACTATAATATTATAATGTTATATATTAATTATACCTCAATTAAAAAAAGTTAAGTGTAAGGATCTTGTTGAGGAGGATGAATAGGACTAAATTTTACACACATTTTTGAAATCATTTTTCAATATAGTATGTAAATGTGGGTTAACTGGATCTAGCTTGCATTATGTACAGCTCTTTGGAATGGGCTAAACATTCTGAAGCTACTTTATATGCATTCTAGGGTTGAGAAAATAATCAAATACTTTGTGGATATGAAAGCCAAGATTCTTAATGTTAGAAACCTAGTTACAAGTATGGAAGGGAAAAA
This sequence comes from Pteropus vampyrus, assembly GCF_000151845.1. Lineage (NCBI taxonomy): Eukaryota > Metazoa > Chordata > Mammalia > Chiroptera > Pteropodidae > Pteropus > Pteropus vampyrus. The sequence goes on along the minus strand of NW_011888787.1, from coordinate 12,287,670 downwards.
AGACTAGAATAAATAGTGTCCAGTTGAGTATACGATCCCTTTCCAATCAAAGAAAAAAAAGAAAAAGAGACACAGAAGTCAGCTTGAAGGGGATCCTATTGGTCAATTCTGGGGAATTTGAGCAACAAAAATAAATAATTATAATTATAGCGGTGTATTATAATCCATAGAACAAAGTAAGTATATGTGAGTGTATACTGATACAAAAAATAAATGAGGATAGGGAAAACTCTTGTAGAAAGCACGATGGAAATAGAAGATTGTAATTGGGAAACCACCAAAGAAATCGTTATTCAGAAGACAATCACCAATGGATGCTAAAATTCGTTGGAAAAGGTATGATGAAAAAGGAATATTTGCATAGCTCTAAAGTATCTCCCCATAAGGCGCTTATTGATAACAGAGAAGACAGTAATTTTACGTTGGAGAGAGAGGGCAGACACCAAAGTAAGAAAGCAATTACATTTATTATTAATAGTGAAGGAGCAAATCTACACAATGTGCCTTTTGACATGATGTGCTGGAAAGAACAATGAATCCCTTCTGTAGTATTTTGGCCAATATGCCTAACCTGAATATAATTATAAGGAAACATCAGACAAATCGCAGGGCAGTCTACAAAATAACTGTTCTGAATTCTTCCAAAGTGTAAGGTCATAAAACACAAAGATATGTAGAGGAATTATTCCAAATTAAAGAGACTAAAGAGATAAGAAAAGTAATGTGATCTTCAAATAATTGGTGACATTTTAATAAGGCCTGTAGATTATGTAATAGTAATGTGTCATTATTAATTGCTTGATTTTTATACTTTTGTTGATGTCATGTAAGAGAATGTCCTTATTCTTTAGGAAATCACATTGAAATATTTAGAGGAAAACATGTTTGAAACTTATTTTAAAATATTTCAGGAAAAAAAAAAAGCCAATATCTACTGAGAGACAGAGGATGAATGATAAAACAAGTGTGATGCCCTTCTAATATCTTTGATGACATAACAAATCTAAAAGGACCAGAAATGTTAGATAAAATATATAAAGGGCTATGATAATAGAGATAAATATAATTATTGTTTTTAGATTCAACATAAGAATTGAATAAATACAGAAATAGGGATACAAACAAGACCTTGATACAAAGATGACTCAAGGAGGGGGAAGGGGTTTTGAAGAGGTTAAATACCCACAGAGCTCACTTTAGAATAACTAATTAAGATAAAATAACATTTACCTTAATTATTCTTATGTACACTCATACTATCCTGGGTTTCTGAAAGAACTCAAGGAAAGACGAAAGCCAACCAGGCTTACAGATGTAAGAAACTTTATTAATCTTAGCATTTCTGTTAAGCTCGTGGAAACAAGCTATTTCGAATGGCTCTATTTGCATCTGACTTCAGAGACCACAGACTTAGAACTCTCAGTTCTATTTTCCTTCGCCTTTCATGGAACTCTGGCTGTCAGTGCTGGAGTCTTCATTTTTGGATGCAAGATACAAAATGGAAAATGGGCCATACAGTTTTTCAGCTTCTTATCTTAGCTCTTATCTTGGTCTTAGCCCAGGTATCTCCAAAGCTGGTAAATATTTCTAAGGCAGAATGGGTGACTGTGAGGTAAACATCAGAATAAGTACCCTCCAGATATCAGTTTGAAGGACTTATTGATGACTAGACTCAGCTCTCAGCAAGAACATGGGAAAGATCAAGGAATGCAGGCCTCTCCCCCATCAAATGAGACTGCTGAGCTGGTTGGGCATGGGGCATCATGCTGTGGATGCTGATTTCTTGATCTCAGAAATGGAGTAAACAATTTAATATAAGATAGCTTGTAACTTCTCTCAACTTCATATCTTTGTAAACCTGAACAACTCTGACCACGTATCGATTAAATCTATATATGCTCGTCCAAATAACTATTACACATTCAACTTGCTCAAATTGACATAATTATAATGCAAATGGTTGGATTACATATTTCTTATCTAGGAGACATAATAGCATCTTCATGGGCGAGTCCAAACCAAACATGACTCCCCATAAGTTTCTAAAAATAGAAAGAGTAAAAGAAAAGTTATGTGACTTGAAAATAGTCAATGACTATAAAACTTTTGACCTAAAACTGGATATTCAATACAGCTCAATCTCACTGAATTTCATTATTTCTCTGTTTAAGCCTTCTCGTATATACCTGATAAGGTTTATGTGCACACACACACATGCACGCACACACACACAAACACACAAGCACACATGACTTAGGGTTAGCACTAGAGAACTCTGAGCAAAGGAAACTTTTGCTCTATCTCACTAAAACCAGACCTCTCACAGGCCTCTTTAAAGACAAAAAATCCGCTCCAGGATATAGCTACTGGAAATAGTCCCTAGGGTCTCGCCATTATCAGCTTTCAGCGGCAAGTTATTATCAACATAATTCGACCATTTGGGAGATATGTTATTACTTCGTACTCTTTTCTTCTTCAGTGCCAATACTAGCAGCCAAAATTTGTATTAACATTTATATCAGGCAATGTTATTTACAAACTAGAGTTTATTAGATATTCATACTAGAAAAAAAGGAAGAAGTGTCTCACTCCCTAGCCTGTATAGGACTAAGTTATTTCTATTTTATAGAAATCAGACCTGTTAGTCTGTCCTGCTCTAATATCCCAGCAAATATTCACCAATGCCCAGACCTGAAGGCATCCTGGTAAATGTTTGCTAATTGTCATTTTGAATGTTCTCACTTGTAAACCCTAGGCTAATTGTTTTGTATTTCATAAAGGCATCATCTTCTTCATTTTTTTTTAGTTCTCATATTTCCAATTTCAATCAGAACCACAAATTCTAACGCCCTCCTTGTTCCCCTCTCACTGATGAAGTATCAAAAGTGGGAGGATATGACACATTAAAAGTAAACATTTAAGAGCTTGGTAAAGCAATTTTTTTTTATTTTTTCACAAAAGTTGTTTCATCTGGGTGTATTACTTAGCGATATACCAGCATCATGAAGCTCTTCCTTCAAAGATCAATAATGTACAGCACATTTGGTGACCTTCTACATGACTCGTATCAAACATCAATAAGATGGAACATGGAACATTATCTAGTTGTGACAGTTGGAACGTGGAACAGGTGATAATTAGTGTCGCTGCAGTCATTCTTTCTTAGGCTTAGAACCTGTCCGATTCTTGAGTGTTGCTAATTCTTTGAATGTTCAGATTTTCTATTTGTTCAGGTACAGAGTTATTTGATACTGAAAATTGCTATCCAATAAATGAGATGCGAATCTATCATCTGATTAAAGACACCAATGTTTTGTAGAATGTTTAAAATTTCAGAGGTAAATGTTAGGTTTATATCTAAAAAGAGCTCATCTTTGGAAGCGTAATTTATGAAGATGCATGCATCTCAAGCTTTGACATCCATTTGAATACCTAGGAGCTAATTAATGGAAAGAAGACAAATGAGTCCAAGAAAAATAACGCTATTTAATATAAATGCAATACAGAGGTCCACTCAAATATATTAGAAAAATTTTCCAGCCCCGAAAAGTGCATCCAATGATGGAAGTAAAATTATAATGAGAAATAGTTATTTCTGAAATTATGTAACAATATATCCTTGTTTTGCTTGTAAATAAAAGAAAACATAGAGCAGTTGATGCTTGTTTAAACTTTGCATACAAATATGCCGGATGCCAACTGGATTCAATTTATTCTGTCTTAATTTGAATTAACTTGACGGATCTTTTGACACATGCTGAACAGACTAATTGTTGCTTATTTGGGTGCACTGCATCAGTGAACATGGCAATCAGAACCCAAGCAGATGTTCATAGTTTCTGTGATTGCCCAGAGCCTGAGGGTGGAAGAAGAGGGAGAATTATTTTGCTGATTTACTTTTGTTAGTATCTGTCAGGGCAGGGGATGCATTACAAATACAACTGTTAGAATAAACAGACTCTGCTAAAGAGTTGTAAAGAACAAATATGAATACTAATTATAATTTTACCTTTTGGCACACTTCAACTTATGTGGTTCCTGAAATCAGAATTTGGCAATGGTAAAATTGCAACGGCACATTTATCTTCATCTAGCTTTTATTTTCGAAAGTTATTAATTTATTATAACTAGTTTCCAGAATACTGAAAACCTTAGAGTAATAAGGCAAACAAAAGTGCACACACTACCCTTATCGCCTACTTTGTCAAATCTTGTGTTGGGTACTGTTTTTTAAGGACTGGAACATTATCGATTCCATTAAATCTTCCTGCAAATAAATGGGAGAGTCTGATCAACTCTACATAGCCTTTACATTTCTGTTTCATAGCTTTGAGTGTTATCAATCTGAAGTAAAATTTACTGCATAAGTTAAAAAAATAGTGAATTATATTAACAAAGTAAAAGAAGTCTAGTTAAATAGTTCAGCAATTATAAAGTGACTTCTCAGAATTGTCAGAAAACCATTTTATCCCATATTTCTTGTTCAACAGAATAGTTTTTATTTTTATCTAATCGCTGCCACTATATAAATTGCAATATTTTTTGTATATTATTTTGTTTGTGGTGACCTACTATAATAATTTTACTGTGGATTTATATGATTAAGTATAAAATCATACCACTTGTGATAAAATATATATCTTATTCTTTGTCCATTTGTTCCTTCTATCAGTTATTCTTTAATTTGTCTTTGCTGCTCTGCTGAGGAATCCCAGTACAAGAATAAATCGTATTGTACATATGCTTTGACAGGTTAAGCAAAATCCATTCCATTTTTATTTTGCAACAAATTAATATTAATAGATCTTGAATTTACACAAAGTGAGTTTTTATTCTTCAGTGAGGAGATCATATGGGTTTCACCTCTAATATGCTAATGGTATTGATGCATTAGTTGATTTGGGATATTAATACAAACTTGGACTCATGAAATATTATAATATAATTTACTGTATAAAGTATATTTGGTTTTCTAAAATTTTATTCAGGATTTTGCATTTGTATTTTTTAGTAAGATTGACTTGTAATTTTCTTTTTTATGAATCTCATTGCATTGTGGTATCAAAATTATGCTAACAATTTTTAGAATTATTTTTATATAAGGTCGGAAGTTAGAGCTGAATAGTTTGATTTAATTTGGTTTATTTGTTATTTGACTAATCAAAATAACATATATGGTCTCTACCCCTCCCCTGATTCCTGATACAGAGCTCCTAAGACCTTTGCAGCTTCTTGAGTGATGGTGTCTCACACAGAGTTCCTGAATCCCTTGGAATTACCGGACAATAGGAATGTTCTGATGAGGCAGTATTCTTGGTGGGCTCCTGAATGTGGGCTGGTCACTCGAAAGACCAAACCATGATTAAAAGCTTGGAATTTTCAGCCCTAATTCTTGTTCTGTGGAGAGGGGAGAGCGGCTAGAATCGAGTTAGTTATCTATTATTCCTACGTGATGAAGCCTCCATAAAAATCCCAGAAGTATGGGGTTCTGACAGCTTCCAGATTGGTGAACACGTCCACATGCCTAGAGGGTACAGAGCCCCAACTCCACAGGGACAGAAGCTGCCGAATTCAGGGCCCTTCTGAACCTCATCTCTGTGGTGTCTCTTTATGTGGCTCTCCTCCTTGTCTTTTACGAGGTTATCGAGGTCATGAACACGGAGCCCTCACGCTGAGTTCTGTGCCCTTAGAAGAGACAGCAAGAGCGCGTTCTCTCACCACGTGGGGGCACTGTGGGAGGGCAGCAAGCCAGAAGGAGGGCCTCACCAGACATCAACCACGGTGGCTTCCTGATCTTGGATGTCCTGCATCAGGTCTATGAGAAATAAATGTCAGTTGTTTTAGCCAGGTGGTTTATGGTATTGGAAGCCGACTTTTACTCAGATGGGCTTTCTCTGGTTATTGGATGCCTTCACTATTTTGGCTAAAAGAGTGTAAACCATCCCATGATATAATCTCTTTTATCTCCTTGCTTTGTCTCTTACCTCACATGAGATCTGACTCCCTTTCTTTGCTGTCTGGGTAATCTTCCCAATTTCTTCTGAATTTATTAATATTATTAATAGCATTAATATCATTAATATGAAAAGACCTTTGCTTTGTTCTGGACAATGAATTTCCTCTCTGATCAATATTTCCTCATCTCTATTCTTCCTTGCCTCTTGTTCCAGATATAAATCCTGGGTTTAGGACTTAACTGCCTAGAAGGGCCAAGCCATACTAAGCAAATGAGATGCAAACAAACAAGGAGGAGCGCTAAGGGCACAGCAAATTAGAGAACGCATGCCAGCCCCGCCCCCCTCTCCTCGCCCCGCCCCCCCCGCCCCGCGCCGCCCCGTCAGGGAAGATGCACCGAGCAAGTAGTTACCTTGTGTCAGATTCTCCAAATTTTCAAGAGAAGCCAGAAGTCCAAGTTGTTAAAGGTTAGCAACTAATTTAAAAAGATCTTTAAAGGATGTGGATGAGCCAACATTATTCACGCCAAACAACACAGGTCTTAGGGCCAGGTTCGGCTCCTTGGTCTCCAATTTAGGACTTCTACTATAATTTCTTTAATGACTTCTTGCAGAGGTGCTAGGGGCTATTATGCAAATGGTTCTCCTGGTGTTCGTATTAATATACCTTAGATGGCTTTGGAGATGGAGCCAATTTAAGGCCGTCCTATGGTGGAATCATGTCTCATGTCTTTTTTCTGCTCTGTCTGGAAAACAGATTCCCCTGGCTCAGAGAACCGCTGCCTAGCTGACGGCTGGCTGTAGCGTGGGGCCCCCCAAAAAGGAGAACATGGGCTAACTGCCAAAATGTCTCCATCCTAGGGATGAGTCTGTCTATATTAAATAGTTTATGATGCCACAAGCTGGTATATAGCTCTGCAGTCACCTCTGCAGGGGCAGCCTGCTGCATTTGTCACAGAGAATCAGCAGACATCAATACTGTTGTTATCTTGGGCACTGGGATTTTATTTTCCTCAATACTTTAGTTACTTCATTGACCAATATTGAATTTTCTGCTGCCTTACTTGGGCTGTGAGACTAAATTATCAGCAGGGGCTTTAGATCCTGCTCTTGATGATTGCTTGTTTCTATTTCTGGTATCGTTTTATCTCTGACGTTCTGCTTTGGATTTTCAATTTGGGTGGTCAGACCTGTATTTTTCCTCACTGCAGAAGTTTAAGCAAGTCTCTGAGGCATGTCTTTCTATTTTATTCCTTGTTTCTAATGTGTCAGGCCAAGTTGGGCAGCAGCCTGAGGGAGCTACAGCCTGTTTCACAAAGTTTCAAAACCGCACCAGAGAACTTGGTGTGATAAGAAAAGGAATAAACATGAGACAAATAAAAAACCTTTTTAACAATACTCCAAAAGAAAAAGAAAAATGCTCAGTTAATTTTTCTTCCAAGAATTTTTTTTTTTTTTTGCCAAGATTTATGATATGATCATTATCCTTACTTAAACACACTTTCTCTCTTTCTCTGTTACTGAGATGGAAAATGTCTCTACATTCTTGGGTCCCGTACTGAAGGCTGTTTACTCAGGTATTTTCCTGGGCTCCCAATCAAGGTTAGAATCCCCATCACAGATTACCTCAGTTCCCTATATTTTGCCTATTACAAAATTACTTATTGTTATCGTCGATATTATTATCTATTTTTATTTTGTTAATATATGGCATGCCTTTAAAGTCTGAATGGTGAGGGTTCATATGTCTGTCTCATTCATGGAGAAATATGTAATGTATGTCTCAGCCGAATCTATTATACTGTTACACACCCTTATCCATATTCAATTTTCAGTTTCATACAGTTCATTAATATTTAGCCCATTTGCCAACCGCTATTTTGCAGTTGCACAGACTCGTTGGTCATCTTTTTTCTTTCCCTCTGTATGTGTTTCTTCTCAGATAAGATAGATTTAATTAGTTTAATGGTCAATAGTTTCATGTTGAATAGTAAATGCTGGAAGAAAAATCTCTTGTTTTATATATCGTGAATGTGTGATCCAGAAATTTTTAGCCCTTAACAATTTGGTCAAAATTTCTCTCATCTAAGACCATAGAATTATTAGATTATACTGAGTTTTTCATCTATTCAATTAATTGAACAAAAATAAATATTTATTTAATGCCTAGTATTAGTTTGTTAAGTGTGTTCTAAAAAAGCGCTATGAACTGAGTGGTTTTAATAACAGTTTATTGTCTCACAGTTCTGGAAGCAAGAAGTCTTCCTTCTAAGGGCTGTGGGAGAAACCTGTTCCAGGCCTCTCTCCGTGGCTGGAAGATGGCTGTCTTCTCCCTGTGTCTCTGTTCATTGCTTTCCTCTGTGTTTGTCTGTGTCCAAATCTCTCTCGCGCGTGCTCTTTTTTTTTTTTTTTTTGGTAGAAACCTGTCTTCATCGTGGTGTTAATTCATAAACTTGAGTATTATTAACTAATAATTAAATGACCATCAAGTTTTCTGTTTTCTGGCATAAGTGTTTCATGATTCAGTGATTCAAAACCACTTGGCTTTATCTTTAGAAAATATTTGCTTAAAAACTCTTCCCACCCCTGCCCCCTGGCTCAGCTCTTCACTCTCTCTCATCCTCTCCCTTTTCTTCCCCAAAGGTTGAGGGGGTCTCCTGTGTAGAGAAAAAAACTCCAATGAGACTTTCACTGCTTCACAAAAAATCTAAACTAAAAAACTGACTTAGTCATATTACTTTTCTACTTTTAGTTAAACAATTCATTCCTTGAAGGTTTTTTTTTTTTTTCTTGTTATGGTTTTCCCTTTTTCCATTCACTTCTCTCAATAGTGATATAAAAATCTCTACAGCTACGTAGAAATAATTAGGTAATAATGTTAATAATAATGTTAATGTGTGAACTTTGTTATTCTCTAGATAGCTCAAAATCTTTCGTTACATAAAAATACAATTATAAAACATGTTTCACCTATAGGATAGTAGCTATGATAATTTTTACTCAGTAATTTCATTTTCTTGAACTAGATCAGCTGCCTAACCCTGTGTTATTAGGGAACTGTTTAGGCTTTTCCACCATGCTGACCTGAGGGATGTACAAAGTAGCGTCTTTCTTAGAGAATTTGTTAGTTGCGTTTAATTCAGTCTAGCATCCCACACAGAGTGGAACACAGAAGTGCATGTCATGTCAGGTGAAAGTTTCCTTGTGCCTTAGAAATAATTATTTTTCTCAGTGAACCCCCAAATAGCTGGCAGACATCTTATTTACAGCAGAGACCCTGATGTGATGGTGCATTAAGCTAGTAGACTCATTAGCTTACTTTTTGCCCCGAGTCGTCACTCGAATAAGATCTTCTCTTGAGACAGAGGGTTTGCTTTTCAGTTTTGACCAAAGGCAAATCTATCATTATGGAAAGAAGGCCTACTTCTTTATGTCTTTATAGACATATAGAAGTAACTTAAAAATGGGTATCAGTGTATTTGTGCAACTTTATGTAAATAGTATTATAGGCAGAAATGCCATTATAGGGTTATTATAAAATAAGTCTTAGTTATAATAACATGAAACATTTCTGAAATTACGTCAATTTACATTTTTGGAAGGAAAGAGTTAACAGTGAGTCTGTAACTCTTTTCTCTGTGTTGACCCTGACCAATCTCCTTATAAATATTGAGTGATGAATTTACCGGATAGAAAAATAAATGAGGATCCTGAAGGGATTGCTATGTACTGATTACTGAACCCGCAATGCTTTTAGCAGGGTATGTTTCAGAAGGATTTTAAATTGTAAATAATTCTGCAATCTCTAGATCTCTGGGCTGCAGCCGCACTGAGGAATCATTCATTATATCACCACTACAGAGGTACAGGACCAGCAAAGTATTAAATTTGAAAGACCCTAAAACCTACTGAACTCATCCTTCTGGAGAACAAAGCACATCCCGGGGAAAGGAGACTTGTGAAGTTGTCTGATGAACTTGGGATTCCTAGATATTTACCTAGCCGATGCTATTGTTCTTTTTTTGTATCCTTCGTGAATCATTTATACACTTGTATTTTGTGTGAGTCTGTTCGCTGATTTAGGCCTCTGTGATGGCGCAATTTGTACAATGTTTTATTTTCTTTTGATTAAATCTTTATAAAAGTTCTGTGAGGTAGGTAGTACATGTGTTATTAGCTACATTTTAGAAAGGAACTTATGCAGTAGTAAGAAATTTAGAGCACAAGCAACTGTGTATTTAGCCCTTAGTATGTATCAGTGTGCTAAGCTCTTGATCAACTCATTTATTTTGCAATTATCCAGCATGCCGAGGACTATTTACAGTAACACTAATAAAGCTTAAGCTTCAGGATCCTTCTCTTTCACAGGTCCCATCTAAACCTTTACTAGAGCACCTAAAATAGGTTCACATAGTCATATGATTGGCAACATTTGCCAAAGTAAGATTCTTCGACCGTGAACAGTTAAGAACATTATCTTTTCACTCCAACTTCTCTTTGGCATTCTTTCTTGTGTTGGGTGGTATGGAAGGAGCCAGCAAAGAGTAAAGTTGATTATTTATTGGGGGTTTGTGGACTATATTTACATGATGGGATATAATTATATAGTTTGCAGTTAATATTTATGTATAATTAATGCCAGTAATCCTAGTATAGAAATGGCTTTTCATACTGCTTTCATACTGCTTTATGACAAGGAAAAAGGCATGAGGACAGAAGTTGTGCCATGACATAGCATGCATGTGTCTTACGTGTTCAGAACCTGAAACATATTGATAGTGGAGGAGAAGCTAGGTAGAAAATATAAAATATCAGAAGCTAGTCTGCAGAGAATTCTCACAAATTTATACTGAATATATGAAAGAAATATAACAGAACTTTTCCTAAATTTAAAATAACCTAAAAATTAAAAAAATACTTACCAATGACAAGATGTGATCTGAAATATCACTAAGCTATTGATAACCAGAAATATTTTTTAATCTAATGTGCTAGAGAAACTTATTCTTTCTGTAAGAAATTAAATTACAAAAATCCTCATAAGGAGAGGCAGAGATTGCAGCACCCCCAAAAAATAAAAATAAAAAAGATAAAAGTATTATAGAAGTATTTCACAGAATTAAAACATCAATATTTTCTAGAATTTTCTGATATTTTGGTCAGGCTCCAGTTTTTAAATTAATTGCTGTAATATCTTTACTCATGCTAAATAGTATTTTTTTTTATCTTTTGGTAATTTTGTATTATTTTTCTTAAAGAGAGACCAAATTTTATGTGTATCAGGACCAGGATTCACCCCATCCTGCAAGGTCAAAATTATTCTCCACAGTTTACATATGAATAACTTATATATGTGGGACAGGAATAGAATTCCATCTAATATGCTTTTTCTATTCCACTGAGCTTCCTTTTGTCTAGGTTAAATCAATTATAAGGAAGAGAAAAAAATCTGATGCTATGCAGAAGACCATCTCCATACATAAAAGGAATAGAAAAGAATAGATGATTCAGTTGTTTATTCATTAATCCCACTGAGTGCCAAATTTGAGGCTATTTTGTTTACATGGACAAATAATGCAGCTTCCTCAATGCAGATCAATATGCAAAATAGTCTCTCTTATTGCTATACATTTATTAAAGTAAATTGTCTGGCATATGGACCCCTTCTTGATAAACAATATTATTTTATCCATGATCTGAGACCATAATTCAAACAAAAATTCTGGAAATATTTCTAATGTTGAAATTCTGAACATATGTTTTAGAGTTTGTAAAATGTTTAATTATGAAAAATATCTTTTTGAAACTTTAAATATAACCTATTTTTATTTTGTAAATAGCATATTAACATGTGGTGATTTATTTTAGACATGTCGAGAATTTAAGCAACTTAGAAGGATAATATTCCTTTTCAAAAATGTAAAACTATTCTAATCTGGATGGTCAAGAAACAGAATTGAAAGTCTTTTCTGCAGTAGAGTAATTTGAACCCTGTTTAAGAAAGAGAATGACCAATCCAGGTAGACAAGACTTTAGTTTATTTATACGATTCATATCTCCCTTCTTGAAAGGACATTTACAAACTTGATTTCAAAAATAAAAGAATTTCTGAATGACAAATGTTCACGTTTTAATTTCAATATTACAGGTATGCTCTTTTGTGATAAATTATCAGTTGAAAATGTTCCAGTGAAATCTGGTATCAATTAATTTAACACTTCATATAAGAAATAAAACATTTATTTTCAAGTCTTACATATATTACTTAAAATAGATACAGAGTTCAATTTGTAATTTTTAAATTTTACTGCTATTTCAAACTACCTGAAAGGAAATACCTTAGTAGGGGAAAAAAAGTTACGATTGTTTTTAAAAAGTATAATTTTAAAATAAGCTCTGTTAGTAACAGTCCACCCATACGTTATTTAGCAATTAGGTAGGTCAAATAATGTATGATATTATCCTGAAAGAAAAGAAATAATATCTGTTGGGCAGCTGCAGGTAGCATAAATTTTGGAGACTTATAATATGCAACTTAGAATCAAATTCAAGAAATTGATTAAAAAGTATAACATTGAACATATTCATAAATAATTGCTTAGTTTCCAACTTTTAATATTAACCTGCATGATTGAAGCACACTGAAAACAAAGAGATGAGATAAGGTAGTAAAAAATTGTACATCTGTCTGTTTGCTTGATGGAGGCATCCATTGTTAAAATAGCTTTTCATACACATTTTCCTGTCCAAAAAATATTAACTTGCTTATTTTCCATATATACAAGCATCCTGTGAAATCCTGTACTCTGAAAAGAAAAAGGTTGAGGTATGGCACTGAAGAAAGCATCAAAAATGCAAATTTTTGGCTGAAATTCATCAAAGTTACTCTCAGCAGAGAAGAGTTGATCGGAGTGTGCTTCCAAAAATCTTCCAGGTTTTTGCCCTCTGAGAAATTTGTTTGTGACATCGAATAATTGAACTCTTCAACATCAATATATACAAAGGCATTTTATTATTAATCAAAGAAAGGGAATTAGAGTCATCAGAAATTACAACTTTATTTTTTCATAATACATATATTTATTGCCATCATAGTTCTGCAATTGTCATAAAATTAGAATCAGATGGAATTCAAAGGCACGTGCAAGTTTTGGAAACGGACACATAGATAACAGTATAGAACTGTACATATAATAATTACAATTTATTAAACACACTGTTTTAGCACATCCTTCATGGATGGAAATGAGCACCATATCTTTTATGAATATATATTTTTCTCTTTTTTTCCCTACAGCACCAAAGAAATCCAAATAGGATAAAGGAGAGATGAAAATTGGGAATCAAGAATAAGGCCTGTTTCCATCTCAGCCACACTATCTCTCTCTTTTTTTTTTTTTTTTAATCATTTTCAAATCTTTTCTCATGTGATTCTGCCCCCACAAGGGCATCAATATTTCCTAACTGGTACATACATATGTTTTCTGTACCATCCTTATTCAAAACTTGCATGTGGCATAAAATGGGTTGGTGGCACCAAGGTATATTTTCTGTCGATTTCATATGTTCTTTGTCCTAATCTTAGCCAAGAAAACAAACAGGACCAACTTCAAATCCAAACTTCTGATTCTGATCACCAAAGTCATTAATCATTACATCAACGATAGGTACTTGATCAATTTTTGGTGTATTGATTTCAATCACAGTCTTTTCATAGCCTTTTCTGGACTGTAAAGTTAAGCAGAAATAAAAATGTTATGCAATCATTTTATATTTTTAACATGTATGTTATTTTTTAAGCCTCTGAATGGTGATAAGAAGGTAAGAAAAAACAAATGTGCCATTATCAATATAGTAGTTAACTCTCGTTATCACTGATGTCACATGTAGCTTTAAATTTTGAATGTTGACAACTACGTTTAATATTTAGCTGCAATTACCGAACTATAATACTCTAATATATTGCATAACTGAAGAGAATCTTATTGAATTGATAAATACTGTTAAATATGAAAATGGATGTTGGTATTGGGTCACACCCCTACATAAATAATATAGCCTTACCATTATAATCATAATTAAGACATAAATAGCCAAATTTTCTTTAAAAATTGAATATAATATAGCCATTATAATGTAAGAAGTGAAGTCAAAGCACTTCTGCTCGTATATATTAATTTCATAAATAATTATCAATACATTGCTTTTGAGAAATCCAAAGTACTTGCTTCTTTTCATTCACTTTATTTTCTATTCTTTGCCCTGTGTGTCTTCTATTCACTCTGTTGAAGGCACAGGCCTGTTTATTTGTAATTATGACTTCTCTTCATTCATCGGCTAAAACAATGAGCTTTTTAGGGTGCTCTATGGGTCATTGCCTTGCATGGAATTCCCATATGCATGAAAAAGACAGTTCCAGAGGATAAAAATAACAAAAATGATAGTAGATTATCTAAACTAGTTTCACATAGTACCAATCAACAAATCCCTTATCTATGGTATAAATAATTGATAATTCCTTTATCTGTCATTCTAGAATCATGGATTAAGGAAGCAAATGAAATTTTAAAAAATTAAGTTTTTTTTTTAAATTTCAAGAATAACTAGCTGTAATAATATTCAAATATCAAGAATAATTCCACAAAAATAAAACATGCTCCAAGAGTACCTTATGTTATGGCTTTAAAAATGTGTCTATCTGTATGTTTCAGAATTCCTGTCTGTGCGTGTGCGTGTGTGTGTGTGTGCGTGTGTGTGTGTGTGAATATTAGTGGTTTCTAATATACTGTATTTTAATATGTCAGTGTTAAGCATCGAATCTTAACTGATATCCATTTCATAAAAGAAATATGACTTAAGGCCAAACTGATGGTTACATGCTGCCTCTCTCCTTTGTGAAATAAGGCAAATAGAAATTATCCTCACCTCACAGCCATCGTACAGTGCTTTGATGTAAGGGTTGTTGTCATAGGACATCTCCTCATCATTTGATCCCAGGAACCGAAGTGCTTTGTCATAGCTCCCTGATGACATATCGTACCAGGCTGCTGACTGATGACAGTGATAGGTGAAATTTTGCCGAGCAGAGGCAGTCAGCAGTTTCAGGAATGTCATTTGCACCATATTAATGGAATTGCCTTCAACATCTAAATATGAAAGCTGGGAATAAAAGAATAAAAAGACACATAAAGACTCTTCTCCTCTTTTATGTTATAAAATAATAAAATCACTGTCGACAGTAAACTGATTCCAGAAGCATGTGGATGAATCAACAGACCCATTTTTATTTAATGGAAGAAAGTGTACATTGAGCGTCAGAAGACCCAGAGACAGGATTTTATGAAATCAGGATTGCATCTAAACCTGAGTGAATGTAAGCACTACTTATCTTTGAAAACATCACTTTATTTCTAATCTTCAGTTTCCTAATCAGTAAAAATTGCAAAAAAAAAAAAAATTGTTTCGATTTCCAGGAAATCTTTCATTATATGTGTGTCTTTTAAAATAATAGAGTGATAAAATAGTGAAACAATGAAAACAGGAATCTCAGTGCAATGTAAAAGTTAACTATTTTCATGTCGTTTTATTTCACTCAGTGCTTAAACACTTTATAGTATATCTTCTTGATCCAAATATTTAAACAGTTTCCTGCATTTTTCATTTTGGGGCCATAGTCTTCTGAGGAATTTTGGTCTTCTGGTTTTCAGCATAGACCTGCCTGTCTGTCCATTCTTAGATGACGTACTTATTCATCATTTTACCTTCAGCACCAAGCATAACGCCTAAGACGATGCGAGTGCATATGTGTTGAGTCAGGGAACATTTACTTTGTATTTAGAGCAGGAAAATAGTCTTGATTGCAAATTATTAAAAACTGTCTTTTTTTAAATCAAATTCATGAATTGTTTTGTGAGGTATAATTGGCATATCTGGAATATATAAACTTAGATTTTTAAAACTTTAAGAAATTCATCCAGATTATAGACTAAGTCAATGGAAAGGCAGTTATCTATGACTTTCCTCCTTATTGTTGATTTTTACTTAATCCTTACTGATTAACTGTCAGAAGATGAAAATCTTTGTGAGGCTGGAGGGGAGAAAAAGCTATTTGTGAAATGCACTCTAAGGTAAGCAAAACAAAACAATAAAAAATACAACCACACAAACAGTTCTGTGTATGTATTTTTAACTTATTACAGATAAGAATGTAACATGGACATTTAATATGTAACTTGAAGACTGAACTAGAGAATTATGTCAATTGGAGAACACTAAAAGTTAATGTGTATATTTATATAGAATAATAATTATATAATTATCATCAATGGAAAATAATAGCTTTTTAAAAATATTAATTGAATATTTGTCTGAATAAGTGAGAAACTTTAATTTGAATATATTCTAATTAATATTTTAAACACACACATATATATGTATGTATGTGTGTATACGTACATACATATATATATTTAAACAGCTTTTAAATACAAATTTAGTTTTGGCATCTAATCTTAAAATCTCTCTAGAAAATTAACAGTGAACTGATAATTATATGAAAATATCTAAGTAAACTTGTGCTATAATACAAATAGAGAGTCAAGTCTGTTTATTTTAATTCCAAATGTAACAATCAAGAAAAAAATCACATTCCAAAAGTTCTTATCAAAATTGAAAACAGAATAAATTAGTTTTCAAGCAGAAAGAAAACTAAATAGAATCAGAGATACTAAATAGATATTATATTCTCTATACTTGAGTTTTCTAACACAATCCATTTTAATGATGTCTATCTCAGGTACTTAATGAGAAGCATACTTTATTTGATCATATTATTTTAGTAAACTTAGTATGTTTCCATTTATTTTGATACAGAAATTTTAAACTTCTCTAAAATACCACACTGGTCTAAGAGATATAGGTAGAGCAAAGTAAAGAACATATGGAATCCTGCTTAGTATAATTTGACTTTCATAGTCAGGATCTAGAGATATATAACTTGTGCTTCATTTATGAAGCTCAAGATAAACCATTTCATGTTGAGGTAATAACATACCAGTTTTCCTCTCTTAAATTCGCTAAACCAGCTTCCTGGTTTCTCTTTTGGCCATGATGAAATTCTTACCTGTTACAAAGGAGAAGAAAAATTAAAAAGTAGGTAAAAATTATGAACAGTACTGTTTATGTATATCTCAGTAATTTTCAGTAAGACTAAGATGCTAAAAAGCTTTTCAAATGGTCTACCCTGAATTACACAAAATGAGATAAAGAGCATAATTGGAGTATACTGTGATTTCTCATTTAGTAAAGACTGAGTCATTTTCTTCCTGTTTTCTTTGATTGCTCAAAAAAAAAAAAAAAAGAAAAAGAAAAGAAAAGTAGGGGAAATAATCTGGCAAAGGCCTTCTAAGGGCTGTAGAGGACATTGGTGGGACGCTTAGGTAACCCCTTGAAACAAAACCCTCACAACACCAGCTGGCATCAGCCATCAAGGCCGGTACTATCAGCCAAGGGAGGGGTCCTGAAAGTATCCAGCTTCAACTAAGGACAGGATGCTATGAAAAAGTCACTGGTAGAAAGCAAGGCTAATCATTCCCTGCTGGGAAGAATGTTTAAAATCCTTTACAGATGTGCATTTATTGTTTTGCTTTGCAAAGATCAGCAAAATATAAGGATACATAAGGCCTCACTATAGGGAATTTGTGTAATCAGTGTAAGAGGCATTTTCCATTTCTCCACTTGTTTCTGGGGGCTAGAGGCATTTTATTGTGCTTTGCCCCAGGCCGAATGTGGCTG